>NW_025124220.1:0-1079 GCF_004010195.1 Chiloscyllium plagiosum | reverse complement strand
CAACACTCTCTAGGACTAAGTAAGAGAATCAGAGATTATTGGGATAGATGGGATTGTGGAATTCAGAATACAGACAGATCAGGCATGAACTCATTGAATGAGAGAGGAGGTTCGAGGAGCAGAAGGACTTACCTTTGTTTTTAAATTGTATGCTCTTATTTTCTAATAATATTGTAAGGTTTCATGTACTTTGCCTGGTAATGAACGTGCCTACTCTATCATACAGAAATTGGCAAAAAAAAATTCCTTTCTCAAAAGTATTAGAGAAAGTAGATCTCCAGCTGTCAACAAATCCATTCTTAATCTTCGAACAGTTTCCTAACTTCTAATCGTTAAATAACAGATGAGTGAGGGAATTGCTTTCCCTGTCCCGGTAATTATGCTGTCATTTTTGTTTTGCTTTCTAAACCTTGCACTTACTGGTACTACTCAGATAATGTGTTTCAATCTGTTAGCTGCAGAGAGAAACCCACTTTTAAAAGGATGAACCTAATCTGAAATTCAACATTTGTGCTGTAAATCTCAATTGTTGTCTTTCATCCTCTTAGCCTGATAACTGAGATTATGAAATGGACACTTCTGACATAATTCTATTAATGATCACGTTTTGACAGCTGTAATTAAGGCTGGTTGTTTGATTGGGAAAAAAGATAGGTTCCTGCTTTTTTGTGGAGAATAGCCATTAGTAAAAATGACAGCATAGGTCATCCATTCTTTGCTTTGTATTTTTGATACATTTACACCTCTCCAAATAAGTTACACAATATATCCCGACCATATTCTCTACAGTTAAAATAAAACCTTGCCAATTTTAAAAAAATCAGATTTGCATTAACAATTTGATCATATCCTCCACAAATATTGATCAACAATACTTGGAAAACCATGAACCATCCAATGGAAGTTCAAATGAGCATTCTCCATTTGGCCAAACTCTGCACCAGGAGCATGACTTTCCATAATTCATGCTGAGAAAATGCTGGAGATATTGGAGATCTCAAACAAGATCAGAAAATGTAGACAACGTCTTAGAGAGAAATACAAGTTAATGCTATAAATGGAAGACAGTCTAGAGATAG
>NW_025124219.1:0-1079 GCF_004010195.1 Chiloscyllium plagiosum | reverse complement strand
TCATCATGGCCAGGGTAGGAGTGGGATATGGCTATTTAATCCACCACTATGAATTACATTGGCTGACGAGGACCAAGATACAGCTTTAGCTCTGGGTGTATGGGTGGTGTAGATAATCACTGATCTGATACCGGGAGTGAAATTGGCTAATCCAGTCCTCGGCCAAGATTCGATCTGGGTTGCATCTTCCTGATCTGTTGGTTTCAACTAGCCCTCGATTAGCAGGTTCGGGACTGGATGCTCGGCCTAAGTTTCCCCACACTGTGCTTCTCGATTCATCTCACATCATCGAGTGTGAGATCAGTGTAAGGATGTGCCCAAGAATGGAGCCTGAGACTCTCCTGCTCTGTGTGCACATGTATCTCGCTGGGACGGTGAGGAACCTTGGTTCCACATTATTCCATCAGATCAATTAGCATTAGGCATACCATGAAGCCTAAGTTTACGTTTGCTTACGTTGTGGGTTTTGGTCAGTTCGAGAAGGAAATGTCAGGAAAACTGGCAGATGAGGCAGATTGATCTGGGTCACCTTGTCTACTTCAAAACAAAGGACCAGTACATTTACTTCCAAGGATTACTGGTTTTTACTCTCTCTGGTTAAGAATGAGATTGGTAATCTCAGAAGTATTAAGCCAAGGTATAAGCTTGCCTGAGACTGAGCCTGTACGTAAATTACCCAGTCTGTGTCTCCAGATTTCTCACATTGGAGGAATTATTAAATTTAGTGCTCTGCTGATAATGGAACCTGAGGCCTACATTTCTCAGCATGGGGCTCCAAAGCTCCCACATTAAATCATAGAATACTTATAGCGTGGAGACAGACCCTTCGATCCAACAAATCCACACTGATCCTCTGAAGAGTATCCCACCTATCGACCCATTCCCCTAAACTCTTACTCTTTATTTACCCTGACTAATGCACCTGACCCACACATCCCTGAACACTGTGGGCAATTTAGCATGGACAGTCCATCTAACCTGCACACCTTCGGACTGGGAAGGAACCCGGAGCACCCGGAGAAAACACACACAGACACAGGGAGAACATGCAAATGCCACAGAAGCAGTGATCTAAGGCT
>NW_025124218.1:0-1079 GCF_004010195.1 Chiloscyllium plagiosum | reverse complement strand
CCTGTCACTGTCTGAGATTCAATCCCTGTCACTCTGAGGTTCAATCCCTGTCCATTTCTCAGTTTCAATCCCTGTCACTGGCTGAGAATCAATCCCTGTCACTGACTTTGATTCAATCCCTATCACTGACTGAGATTCAATCCCTGTCACTAAATGAGGCTCAATCCCTGTCACTGACTGAGGTTCATTCCCTGTCACTGACTGAGATTCAATTCCTGTCACTGACTGTGGTTCAGGTCCTGTCACTGACTGAGATTGATATCCCTGTCTCTGACTGAAGTTCAATCGCTGTCACTGACTGAACCTCAATCCCTGTCACAGACTGAGATTCAATCCCTGTCACTGACTGAGGTTCAGTCCCTGTCATTGACTGAGGATCAATCGCTGTCACGAAATGAGGTTCAAAACTGGTCACTGACTGAGGTTCAATCCCTGTCACTGACTGAAGTTCAATTACTTTCACTGACTGAGATTCAATCCCTGTCACTGACTGAAGCACAATCCCTGTCACTGACTGAGATTCAATGCCTGTCACTGACTGCGAATCAAGCCCTGACACAGACTGAGATTCAATCCCTGTCACTGACTGAGGTTCAATCCCTGTTACTGACTGAGATTCAATTCCTGTCAATGACTGAGATTCAATTCCTGTCACTGACTGAGGTTCAATCCCTGTCACTGACAGAGATTTAATACCTGTCACTGACTGAGATTCAATCCCTGTCAATGACTGAGGGTCAATCCCTGCCACTGACAGAGAGTTAATCCCTGTCACTGACTAAGGCTCAATCCCTGTCACTGGCTGAGAATCAATCCCTGTCACTGACTGAGTGAGATTCAATCCCTGTCAATGACTGAGGGTCAATCCCTGCCACTGACAGAGATTTAATCCCTGTCACTGACTACGGCTCAATCCCTGTCACTGATTGAGGCTCAATCCCTGTCACTGACTGAGATTCAATCCCTGCCATTGAATGAGGTTCAATCCCTGTCACTGACTGTGATTCAATCCCTGTCACTGACTGAGATTCAATCCCTGACACTAGATGAGGCTCAATCCCTGTCACTGACTGAGGTTC
>NW_025124217.1:0-1079 GCF_004010195.1 Chiloscyllium plagiosum | reverse complement strand
GATCAAGCTCAGTTTGCCAGTTCCCTCTGGATTCCATGCGATTCTAACCTTCCAGACCAGCCGACCAAGGGTAACCTTGTCAAAGGCCTACTGAAAACCATACAGACGACGTCAACCGTCCTGCCCTCATCAATATTTCTGGTCACTTCATCAAAGAACTCAAAGAAATTTGTGAGGCATAATCTCCCACTCACAAAACAATGCAATGTTTCCGGTATAAAAACAACTATTAATAATAATTATTAAAATTACTAATAACAAACAATAATAAATAATAATAAGATGACACTTTCAATGGAGAATAAAGTATCCATTGTATGTGATCTTGGAACATAAATCATGGGTGAAGGGCAGAATAGATTTTGTACCTGTGTCATTGAACTGTACTAAAAAAGCAAGGGTGGCATGGTGGCTCAGTGGTTAGCACTACTGCCTCATAGTGCCACGGATCCAGGTTTGGTTACAGTCTCGAGTGACTCTCTGTGTGGAGTTTGCACAATCTACCTGTGTTTGTGTGGGTTTCCTCCGGGTGCTGCATTTTCCTCCCACAATCCAAAGATATACAGGTTAGGTGAATTGGCCATGCTAAGTTACACATAGTGTTATGTGCATTAGTCGGGTAAATATAGGGTAGGAGAATGGGACTGGATGGGTTGCTGTTCGGAGGGTCAGTATGGCCTTGGTGGGCCAAGTGGCCTGTTTGCAAACTGTCGGGAATCTGAAAAAAGAACATTTCTAATCAAATGCTGTCTTTCCAAATACACGTACATCTTATCCCTCAGAGTCTTCTCAAGTAACCTACCTACCATAGATGTTCGGCTTTTTGGTCTATAGTTCCCAGATTTTTCTTTGCTTCCCTTCTTGAATAATGGCACCACATTTGCTACCCTCCACTATTCTGGACCCTAAGCTGCGGCTAACGATGATGCAAAAATATCAACCAGGTTCCCGTTGTTTCTTCTGTCGTCTCTAAACGTGTTCTTGGAAACATCTGTTTAGGACCAGGAGATTTATCCACCTTCATACATTCTAATGCATCCAACAATACCTCTCCTGTGATATTGACTAACCCAAGATAT
>NW_025124216.1:0-1079 GCF_004010195.1 Chiloscyllium plagiosum | reverse complement strand
TGGTAATTTGTGTCCTTGTTGGTACTCTGGGCATTGCCCCATCACCCCAGCAATATCTGTGTCCAATCCTGGACATCAGACATAACTTGTTGTCAATGTCTTCATTTTGGAGACCCCTGGTGGAGTATTTGGCAGCGACCTTTGCAGGGACAATCTCTCTTGTTCCCTATAAAAATATGCTGTCCTCTACTGCGAGCTGATCCATCTTGTTCCAAAAAGGTTTTCAGTTCTGTTTCTGATGGCCTTTCGTTTCCCCCATCACCACCAGTTTTGAAAGGACTGGATCTTTCTGCGTCCTAAGTCTGATATTGTAAGCTGTGACTGGAAGCATGTCCAGAAAATTTAATATCATCACAGATTCTTCCATTGGGGGTACCACCAGCAGTGTACCTGCTAATGGGAGGTGGCTCAATGTATCCACATTCACTTATTGGCCTTCTCCGGATTATGCTCTAACTTGTAATTATAAGCACTTAGTATTAGAGTGTACCACTGAATGTGGCCTGAAGCTATGGGTGCCACTGCTTTATCCTCTCTAAGCACACCAAGTAGGGGTTTGTGGTCCGTGATTATTACAAATTTTCATCCATAAAAGTATTGATGGAATTCCAGACTTGAAGTATGACCGCCAATCCTTCTTTCTCTATCTGTGTGTATTTAAACTCTGCATTGGCCAAAGTCTTGGATGTATATACTGTTGGGCCATCTATGAGCTAAAATACCATCCTAATGCTGTATGGAGAGGTATTATTTGTCAAAACCAGATCTTTCATTCAGATTATGGTGTGCCAAAATCTTAGAGGATGTTAGCTGTTTCTTTACTTCACTGAAAACAAGGGTTTGTCTATGCAGCCATTTCTATGGTTAACCATTTTTTAGGAGTTGATACAACGTTTCTGGGATGGAGGCCACATTATTTTTTGAACTTTCCATAATAATTTACCAGATTAAGAAATGACCTAAGTTCCTGAACAGATGTGGGAGGTGGGGTATCTTTGATTGCTCTCCTACTGAAGGATAAAGTGAGGTCTGCAGATGCTGGAGATCCTGCAATCTTCTTCCTGACCTCTCCACCCCCA
>NW_025124215.1:0-1079 GCF_004010195.1 Chiloscyllium plagiosum | reverse complement strand
AACTAGAGATCCAGACAGACACCCGGCAACTATCGCAACGACTGAATGTCATCATAGGTTCTAAAAAGAGACACTGAAACAGAGCAGATGATGACACCTCCCTTCCAGATTTTCTCAGTGCCTATGCTCGTTTTGAGTACAATTTCAGTGGAGAGGTAACACCTATTCCGACAAGTCCTGACGAACCTATCCCAACAGTCACTCCATCAGTGGTCAGATCGGTTTTCCTTCGTGTGAATCCAGGGAAAACGTTGGGACCAAAAGGAGAACCACACTGTGCACTCAGAGCATGTGCAGATCCACTAGCAGAGCTTTTCTCAGACATCTTCAACCTCTCCCTGCAGCAGGCCACTGTCTCTGCTTGTTTCAAGAGGGCCAATATCATCCCTGTGTCTCAATGACTACCGTCCAGTGGCCCTAACTTTGGTGGTCATGAAGTGCTTTAATCATGGTATTAATCAACTCCAGCCTCCCCACTACACTTGACCCACTCCAATTTGCCTGTCGGACCAACAGATCCACATCAGGTGCCATGTCACCTGCCCTTCACTGCTCCCTAGAATACCTTGACACAAACTACAACAACATAAGAATCCTACTCTTTGATTACATTTCAGTATTCGTCACTATTATCCCTTCGTGATTGATTACTAAACATAGTGATCCCAGACTAAGCCGCACTCTCTGCAACTGCATCCCCAGTTTCCTGACCCACAGGCCTCAATCAATGAAGATTGGGGACAATACTTCAGCCTCACTAAAACTCAATAGTGGAGACCCCCAGGGGTGCATACTCAGCCCCTACTGTACTCACTGTATATCATGATTGCATCTGAAAATACCAGACTAATGTAAGTTACAAGTTCGCTGATGACACCACCATAGTTGGTCGAATCTCAGATGGCGACGATACAGACTACATGCAGGAGGTGGAAGATGGGGATAAATGTTTCACTCAGAACAACCTAGCTCTCAATGCCAGCAAAACAAAGGAACTCACTCATCGTTGACATCGTCCCCATCGGGTGGGGACATGTTACTCATTTCCCCCGCCCACACACACACACACACACATTAAC
>NW_025124214.1:0-1079 GCF_004010195.1 Chiloscyllium plagiosum | reverse complement strand
TCCAGTTACAATCCCAGTTAAGTTATCCTTCCAACAATGCCATGCCCTTTTCTCTGAACATGAAGAAAATGGTAGATTAACAACCCAGTTCCAGATAGAAATACCAATGGTCAACTTGCAAAACGACTGATCCCAAAGCAAAAAGGAGGAGAAGTAATTGTCCTTTTTATGCACTATTTAACTGATTGGTTGAAACAAACGTAGCTACATGTTGTTGGAGGTCCTCACGTTCACTGTGACAGTTACGTATCAATTAAGTTTTCATATTCATCAGAATACCTCAAATGTTCACCAAAATCACATTGCACTCTTGAAGGATCATTGCGAACGGAAAATTCAATCTTGTAAATCAAATTTTAGATTTCGTAAAGCTACATTTTTCAGGATTAGTGGGCTGCTAACTCTGACAGACTATTTTCGAAACTCCAACTCAATGTTAAACAAGTCAATCTTTAATAGTATCCTGTTTACAGGAGCAACTCAAGATTGTTTGTGTAATTCAACTTCTTTCTTTTACAGTAATGCCCCTTCAAAGGCATGTTCTGGATTAATTATAAAGTCTGCAGTATATTGCAAACCAGCAGCTTGCTGCATCGATGTGAAGCATCAACTAAGACAAAGGAATACACATTTCTCAACACAATTCCGTTCCCTTACGCCTCCACCGACCCCCACATCATCCACAGGCATCTGATGAAACAGAGCATGCTCGAACGGTGAGAAGCAGAGGTTGCACAGTACCTGCCCAGCTGGTTGTAGATGTACAGCTGGAATCCAGGATGCTGGTTGGGAAAACAGACACTGAGAGAAGCCCAGTGATGAGACGTAAAGACAGAAAAGAAGCAGTGGGCAGGAGCCCAGAGTCTCCTACAAAAGGAGCAAACGAAACAAAACAGCAGGTGAGTATTACCCCAAAACTGCTTTATCTTTTAGATACTCAAGAAAACCTCACATTTTAACCAAAAATTCCAAGTATGCCATACAACAATAAGGGCGGCACGGTGGCACATTGGTTAGCACTGCTGCCTCACAGCTCCAGAGATCCAGGTTCAATTCCCGCCTCAGGCGACTAACTGTGT
>NW_025124213.1:0-1079 GCF_004010195.1 Chiloscyllium plagiosum | reverse complement strand
AAGGGAGAGAGAACGTTCTTAACTGATCAAAGTGGGACAGATGAAAGGAAGAAAGAAGGAAAGAAAACGTTGTTAGCTGAGCAATAAGATGGAGAATTTGTACTGAGAAATTTCGACTCAGTCAGCCAAGTTAATTTAATAGGATTTCGATTCAAAGAGAAATTAGCAATGTACACAGACGTGTTAAAACTCTGCCACATTCTATGAAGTACATGTTGAAGTCTTATTATTTCATTTAAAACAAAACGACTCAGCAGATGGAGTGTTCCGAGGATATACGGGTAATGCCGTTTCAAACTGAAATTATACGCGGTACAAGTAAGGTATTTGTCACGCTGTCAGATCAGGGATCAAGACATTATCGAGAAGGTAAACAGGTTATTTTAAGTGCTTATGAATTAATCGCAGAAACATATATACAGCGATTCAGAAACATAAAGAAGGAACCAGGTCAGATTGATGTTGATTTCGAAAAAAATAAACGTAATTATTTTGATGGATGTATCGTGCTCAGAAACCAGAAAAGACCTTTGAGGATCGACGAGAGATTATTCTTCGGGTCAAGTATAAAAAAAACAGTTCCAGATTTGTTTACCACAGAAGAAGAAAGAAGGCCAAGAGAATGGAAGGAGGTGAAAGGCCTCAGGTGTTTTCATGTGATAAATTACGTCACCTAAGGTCACAGCTCTGGTCGTTAAAGAAAGGCAATGTGGGAAGAGATGTGGTCAGATAAGCTGAGCCAGTGGCATTAATGAACGTAGGAAAGGAGACCTAGAGAGGCGGTGAGGGGCTGCAGAATAGTGCACAGCCTAGGCAGGTGCCAGGAATGGAGCAACTACCTGATCGCTCCAAGAATCGGGGGAGAAGGAGGAGGATTTATAATTTTGAGAGACATAGGATCTAACAATCACTGATATTAGGTGATGAGTGATTGTGCACTCTTCCCGATCTGTCAAACGAGATTGCGGTAATTTGTGGGATAGAAAAAAACATAAATTAATCGTTTCCAATGGAAGACCATGTTTCAGTGCCAGATTAAGTTTGGGCAAGTTACGGTGGCAGTGATTGACAGGCTATCA
>NW_025124212.1:0-1079 GCF_004010195.1 Chiloscyllium plagiosum | reverse complement strand
AGTCGGTGTGCAGATATATCTCTGAGAGAGAGAGAATATACTGAGACACACCAGTTCGCGTACAGATAAATCTTTGAGTGGGAGGGGACTCAGGCACACCAAACAGCGACAGAAACACCAATCAGTGAACAGATACCTCCTTGAGAGAGAGAGAGAGAGTGACAGGGGACTGAGAGACACCTGTCAGTGTAAAGGTATCTCCCTGCGAGAGAGAATGTGAGAGAGAGACAGGCACAGAGAGGGAGACAAAGGGAGAGTCAGAGACAGAGACAGAGAGAGGACTGCGAGACACCCAGTCAGGATACAGATATCTCCATGAGATAGAGGGGGGTGGGTAATGAAAGTCACCAGTCAGTGTACAGGCATCTCCCTGATAGAGGGCGAGGGGGAACTGAGAGACACCAGTCAGTGTACAGATTTGTCTATTAAGGAGAGGGGGGAGTGGTGCAAGTCACCAGTCAGCGTGCAGATATCTCCCTGATAGAGAGAGAGGACCTGAGACACAAGTCAGTGTACAGATAATTCACTGACAGAAAGAGAGAGTGGGGACGGTAATACCAATCAGTTTACAGATACCTACCTCAGAGTGAGAGAGGGGCGCGACATGAGACATCCCATCATTGTACAGATACCTCCCAGAGAGGGTTGGAGTACTGAGACACAAAGACAACTGTCCAGATATCTCGCTGAGAGAGCAGGATGACGGGAAACTGCCTGGGAGCACTCAGGATTCGTAGGATATGCGAACAGACCATTTGGCCCAAACAATCCATGCTGACCCCGGAATCCCAACACGAACAAGACACACGAGTCCCTGCTTGGCACTTAACCCTCCAACTTTGCCTGTTCATGCACATTTGTTCAAACCAGTACCACTTCCTCTGAATGTTGAGATCACACATGAACCAACCACTGTACAAACAAAACCCCTGAAGTTATTTTTAAATCTTTCTCCTATCAATTCCAAACCATACCCAAAGAGCTAAACTCCCCCATCCAAGGGAAAAAGAAACACGTCAGTTTCCAGGTATGGCCTTGAGAGAGAGAGAGAGAGGGCACTGAGAGACACCGATCAGTGT
>NW_025124211.1:0-1079 GCF_004010195.1 Chiloscyllium plagiosum | reverse complement strand
ACAGCCATACAATCACAGAAGCATACTCTGTACACTTAGAAATACAGTACCATCTACATTAGTCCCACTTTCATACATCAGGCCCATAGACGTGAGTGCTTCAAGTGCTTGTCCACGTACCATTTAATGGCTGTGAGATGACCCACAGTAAATTCCACCAAAAATGTGCTTTCCAGACATTAACATCCTCTGGGTGAAAAACCATCCTGAAATCCTTTTTAAACCTCAAATCCTTCACTTTAAAAGTGTGCCCCCTTGTTTTTGACCCTCTGATTTAAAGGAACTGCTGCTGTCTATCCACCCTGTCCACGTCCTTCGTAATCTTACCCTTCTGAATCACGTTCCCCTCAGTCTTCTCTGCTCCAAAGTAAACAACCCGAGCTTATCTAGCCTCTCTCTATAGCTGTTCTGCTCCATTCCAGGGAACATCCTGGTGAATGTCCTCTGCGCCAGTTTCAGTGCAATCACATCTTTACTGTACTGTGTATCCCTGAACTGCACACAGTATTCCATCTTGGTCTAACCAAAGTGCTATATAACTCTTGTAATCTATGCCTCAATTAGTAAAGGCTATGTCTATTGTCCCCAATTACTTCTTAACTAATCTATTACCCAGTCCCGTCACATTCAAGGATGTGTAGAGAAGCACCCTCTGAACTTCGGAGTCTGCTGCCATTTATTCTCCTTATCCTCCCCTGTCTGGTTCCTTCTTGCAAAGTGCATCATCTCATATTTATCAGAGTTACATTCCATCTGCCATTGATCTGCCCATCTGACCATTCCATCCGTATCTTCCAGTAACATAAGACCTTCCTCCCCACTGCCAACCACCCGAGTAATCTATGTGTCAGACACAAACCTAATTATTACACTCACCCCATGCCCCTTCACATTTACATCTATATCATTTATGAATACCACAAATAATAAGGGACACAGCACTGACATACAAACTGTCTTCGACAGCCACCTATTTTCTGCAATAGTTTCTCGAACACTGAACTGATACTCACTAGTCTGCATTTCCTTGGTTGATCTCTACAACCCTTCCCATAAAGGGTGTTCTCCAGTCCTCGGCA
>NW_025124210.1:0-1079 GCF_004010195.1 Chiloscyllium plagiosum | reverse complement strand
AGGCAGCATCCGAGGAGCAGGAGAATGGATGTTTCGGGCATAAGCCCTTCATTCCTGAAGAAGAGGATATGCCCGAAATGTTGATTCTCCTGCTCCGCAGATGCTGCCTGGCCTGCCGTGTTTTTCCAGCACCACACTTTTCAACACTGTAACTCTCAAGTGCCCTAACTGAGCCTTTACATCTCATCTGAACAGAAGTCTTCTTCCTCTTGACAAGAGATTCAACTTCTTTAGTAAACCATGGCTCCTTTGCTCAACCACTTCCTCCCTACCTGACAGTACATTGTTATCAAGGACACACAGCTTTCGAACATTCTTGCCGAATACCGTCAAAATTCTGCACATCCTCTGCAGTTTCCTTTCCCATTCTATGCAGCCTCAATCTTGCCTAATCACATGATAATTTTCTTTCCCTCAGCAATAACTCTTGCCCTGTGGCATATACCTATCCCTTTCGATTGTTAAAGTAAACATAACTGAATTGTGGTCACTATCACCAAAGTGCTCACCTATTTCCAAGTCTAACACCTGGCCTGGTTCATTACTCAATACCAAATCCAATATGGCCTCGCCCCTTGTTGATCTGTCTGCATACTGTGTCAGGAAACCATCCTTCACAAATTGGACAAAAACTGACGCATCTAAAGGACTCGAACTATAGTACTCCCAGTCAATATTTGGAAAGCTAAAGACTTATAAAAACTATCCTGTTACTCTCGTTCCTATCCAGAATTACCTTTGCTCTCCTTTCCTCTACAACTCTGGAATTATTTGGAGGCCTATAGAAAACTCCCAACAGGATGACCTCTCCTTTCCTAGTTCTAACCTCAGCCCATACTACCTCAGTCGATGAGTCCTCAATCTTCCATTCTGCCACTGTAATACTGTCCTTGACTAACTCCTCTCTCTCCCTATTCCTCACCTCACTAACACATGACATGGGCAACAAACCAGAGATGACACCTTTGTTCGTTCTAGCACTAAGCTTCCACACTAGTTCCCTGAATTTTTACCTTAAATCTCCATCCCTTTTCCTACCTGTGTCATTAGTGCCTACATGCACCATGATTTGGGGCTTC
>NW_025124209.1:0-1079 GCF_004010195.1 Chiloscyllium plagiosum | reverse complement strand
GTTGGTGTGCTTATCTATAATGCCAGCTGTCCCTAGTCGTTCTCCCTGGCTCAGCCATCTCTGGGGGTAGCTTATATTTGTAACAATTATATTTACAACAATAAGCTGATTCACTGTTGTTGGTCTGCCAGTGTTCTGTGATCGCTCCACACTGCTGGCCCTTCATCTAGATGTATAGAAAGATCCCAATTCTTTCCCATTTACTTCAAACTATTCGATTGTTGTCATCATGACCACATTCTGGAGAGAAGTGGGGTGTCAATAAGTGACTACATTCTGTCCTGCAATTCTCAGTTCCAGACACACCAATCACAGCATCCCGTTAAGCCAGATTTAACCGGAATATGGGAATGGTGGCCAGGATATGATCACAAATTGTCCTGACATAGCACATCCTCTCCACTCCCCACCTCAAATCAAACCTGAAATCACCAATTGGTTTCACATTGAAATCCAACTCAAAGAGGGATGACGTGCTGCAAGGCTGAGACACACATCCACAGACATTAACTGGGGAACAGGGACACACACCTACACTGGGTAACAGTCATACCCACACTGACTGACGCACCTACAGATAGTACAGAGTTAGAGTCACACCCATACAGGGTCATGTATGCTGTGAGATCCTGGCTGATTCTCTCTCTGAACAATGCCCTCATTGAGTTCAGTTTCGAGGTGTCACAGTGAGTAACAGAGTGGTGCTGGAAAAGCACAGCAGGTCAGGCAGCATCTGAGGAGCAGGAAAATCGACGTTTCAGGCAAAAGCCCTTCATGAGGAATAGAGGCAGGAAGCCTCCAGGGTGGAGAGACCATTCTGATCTAAACTCTGGTTTCCAGCATCTGCAACCCTCACTTTTGCCACAGTGAGTAACAGGCTAAGGTGGGAGGAATGAACCTTACGATTGCAGCCTGTGACTGGCCTAAGTTCATTTCAGGTGTTAGCGAGCAGCAGCAGAGAGTGCACAGTGCGATCCTACCAACTAGGTCTGGACCAACAGAATGAAGAGTGAATGCCTCACATTGTAATGATTGACCCCCAGGAGCTTTCAGTTTCTGTTCTGATTTGAATTTTGTAA
>NW_025124208.1:0-1079 GCF_004010195.1 Chiloscyllium plagiosum | reverse complement strand
GCCAGACTGACTCATGTAGTAGATTGACCAGGATCATGAGGGAGAACTCCACTCCTCTTCAATGTCACATCAAAACTCTTTTAAAAAACTCACCCAAGGGGGAAAATAGGGCCTCACTTTGAAAACAATATTTAAATACTGCACCAGGACTGTCATCCAGGATTTCACTTCAGCGTTTGCTTAATCCCCTCTGCTGACTGAGGAAGAGTGCCACTGAGCCATGGCTAACACTCAGAGCTATTACATTGTCTCTCCAGTTTGGAGTAAAATGAGGTTCCTCGAGGACCATCGGGGAGATCAGAGTAAAATGGGGCTCCTCAGTTCCTGATCTTACTTCCATCATCAGGTCAGAAGTGCGGATGGTTGCACAATATTCAGTACCATTCACAGACTCAGTAGTAGGATGCCTGGTACCAGTGGTGTGCCACAAGGATCGGTGTTGGGTTCACTGCTTTTCTTAGGTTACATAAATGATCTGGATGTGAACATGGGACATAGTATGGTTAGTACGTTTGCAGATGACACTAAAAATAGAGATGTAGTGGACAGTGTTGCATCTTGTAAAGGCAAATCGGGGCACGACGTATATACTCAATGGTAAAGTCCTGGGGAGTGTGTTGCTGAATAAAGAGACCTTGGAATGTATGTTCATAGTTTCTTGAAAGTGGAGTCACAAGTAGACAGGATAGTGAAGACGGTGTTTGTTATGCTCGACTTTATTGGTCAGAGCATTGAGTTTAGGAGTTGAAAAATCATGTTGCAGCTGTACATGACTCTGATTCGGCCTCTTTTAGAATACCGTGTGCAATTCTGGACTCCCTGTTCTTGGAGGGATTTTGTGAATCTTGAAAGGATTATGCAAAACTTTACAAGGATGTTGCCAGGGTTGGGAGGGTTCTGCTATAGGAAGAGGATGAATTGGTTGGGGCTATTTTCCCTGCCGCATCGGAGGCTGATGGGCAACTGTATAAAGATATTCAAAAGGTATCTGGATGAGTATATGCATAGAAAGGTTTTCAGAGGAAAAAGGGCCAAATGCTAGCGAGGGGGACTAGATTTTATCTCGGATAACTGGTCAG
>NW_025124207.1:0-1079 GCF_004010195.1 Chiloscyllium plagiosum | reverse complement strand
TTTTGTGCCTGTCAGGCAGGGAGGAAGATATAGTACGCGTGAGCCGTAGTTTACTAAGGGAGTAGAATCCCTGGTCAAGACGAAGAAGAAGGCTTATGTTCGGACAAAATATGAAAAAAGCGTTAGAGCGCTTGAGGGTTACAAGGAAGTCAGGAAATCCAAAAAAAAACAGATTTCAGAAGAGCCAGTAGGAGACATGAGAAGTTGTTGGCGCATAGAAGCAGGATTAACCCGAAGGATTTCCATAGGTATGTCAGGAATAAAAGAATGACGAGAATTAAATAAGTGCCAATCAAGGATAAAAGTGGGAAGATGTGTGTGGAGTTAGAGGAGGTAGGGGAAGCACGAAACAAATATTTTTCGACAGTGTTCAATGGAGAAAATGAAAGTATTCGCGAGGAAGATACAGAGATGCTTGCATCTAGACTAGAAGAGATTGAGGTTCACAAGGAAGAGGTATTAGATATACTGCAGAGTGTGAAAATAGATAAATCCACTGGGCCGGATGGTATCTATCCTAGGATCCTATGGGAAGGAAGTTAGAGATTTTCGAGCCTTTGGAATTGATCGTCAAATCATCATTGTCTACAGGAATAGCGCGTGAGGGCTGGAGGATAGCAAATTTGGTTCCCTTTTTCAAAAAGGGTAGTAGAGACAACCCTGGTAATTAAAGACCAGTAAGTTTCACTTCAGTTGGTGGTAAAGTGTTGGAAAAGGTTAGAAGAGATAGGATGTATAACCATCTAGAAAAGAATAATCTGATCAGGGACAGTCAGCACGGTTTTGTGAAGGGTATGTCGTGTATAACGAAACTTGTTGAGTTTTTTGACAAAGTGACCAAACAGATGGATGAGAGTAAATCAGTTGATGTGGTGTCTGTGGATTTCAGCAAGGCGTTCGATAAGGTTCCCCACAGTAAGGTGTTATACAAAATGCGGAGGAATGGGATTGTGGGAGACATAGCAGTTTGGATCAGTAATTGGCTTGCTGAAAGAAACAGAAGGTTATGATTGATGGAACATGTTCATCTTCGTGTCCAGTTACTCGCGGCGTACCGCAAGGGTCGGTGTTGGGTCCAC
>NW_025124206.1:0-1079 GCF_004010195.1 Chiloscyllium plagiosum | reverse complement strand
GGAGAATGTTGAAACCCGCTTGGAATGTGCAAATTGTCCCAGGGAGAAAGTGCAAACCCATGCAGAATGTGCAAATCGTCCCAAGGAGAATGTGCAAATCCACACAGAATGTGCAAACTGCTGCATGGATAATGTGCAAACTGCCCCAGGGAGAAAGTGCAAACAGACCCCGGCAGAATGTGCAAATCCCATGAAGAATGTGCAAACTGCCCCAGGGAAAATGTGTAAACTGCCCCAGGGAGAATGTGCAACTCAATGCAGAATGTGCAAACTGTCCAAGGGAGAATGCACAAATCCACACAGAATGTGCAAACTGTCCCAGGGAGAATGTGCAAACACCCCATAGTGAATGTGCAAACACCCCATGGAGAACGTGCGCGCAGCACCAGGGAGAATGTTCAAACCCACGAAGAATGTGCAAACTTCCCCAGGGACAATATGCAAACTGTCCCAGTGAGAGTGTGCAAACCATTCCAGGGAGAATGTGCAAACTGCCCCAGGGAGAATGTTCAAACCATCCCAGGGAGAATGTGCAAATCCCACACAGAATGTGTAAACTGTCCCAGGGAGAATGTGCAAATCCCACACAGAATGTGTAAACCGTTCCAGGGAGAATGTGCAAACCGCCCGAAGGAGAATGAGCAAAACCCATGAAGAATGTGCAAACTGCCCCAGGGAAAATGTTCAAACCATCCCAGGGAGAATGTTCAAACCCACGCAGAATGTGCAAACCACCCCAGGGAGAATGTGCAAATCCCATGCAGAATATGAAAACCATCCCAGGGAGAGTGCACAAACCGCCCAAGGGAGAATGTGCAAACCACCCCAGGGACAATGTGCAAACCCATGCAGAATGTATGCAAACTGCCCCAGGGAGAATGTGCAAACCAATGCAGAATGTGCAAACCATCTGAGGGAGAATGTGAAAACCCACGCAGAATGTGCAAACTGCCCCATGCAGAATGTGCAAAGTGTCCCATGAGGAATGTGCAAACTGCCCCATGCAGAATGTGCAAAGCGTCCCATGGGGAATTTGCAAACCCACTTAGAATGTTCAAACCGCCCCAGGGAGAATGTGC
>NW_025124205.1:0-1079 GCF_004010195.1 Chiloscyllium plagiosum | reverse complement strand
CCTGTCACTGACTGAGGTTCAATTCCTGTCACTGACCGAGGCTCAATCCCTGTCACTGACTGAGATTCAATCCCTGTCACTAACTGAGATTCAATCCCTGTCACTGTCTGTGGGACAATCCCTGTCAATGAATTAGGTTCAATCCCTGTCACTGTCTTTGGGTCAATCCCTGTCACTAACTCAGATTCAATCCCTGTCACTGACTGAGATTGAATCCCTGTCACTGTCTGCGGGTCAATCCCAGTCACTGACAGAGATTAAATCCCTGTCACTAACTGAGATTCAATCCCTGTCACTGACTGAGGCTCAATCCCTGTCATTGACTGCGAATCAATCCCTGTCACTGTCTGAAGTTCAATCCCTGTCACAGACTGAGATTCAATCCCTGTCACTGACTGAGATTCAATCCCTGTCACTGACTGAGTTTCAATCCTTGTCACAGAGTGGGATTCAATCCCTGTCACTAACTGAGATTCAATCCCTGTCACTGACTGAGATTCAATCCCAGTCACTGACTGAGGCTCAATCCCTGTCACTGACTGAGAATCAATCCTGGTCACTGACTGACGTTCAATCCCTGTCACAGACTGAGATTCAATCCCAGTCACTGACTGAGATTCAATCCCTGTCACTGACTGACGTTCAATCCCAGTCACAATCTGAGGTTTAATCCCTGTCACTGACTGAGATTCAATCCCTGTCACTGACTAGGTTTCAATCCGTGTCACTGTCTGAGATTCAATCCCTGTCACTGTCTGAGATTCAATCCCTGACACTGACTAAGGTTCAATCCCTGTCACTGACAGAGGTTCAATCCCTGTCACTGATTGAGATTCAATTCCTGTCACTGTCTGAGGTTCAATCCCTGTCACTGACTGACGTTCAATCCCATTTAACTAAATGAAAATCAATCCCTGTCACTGACTGAGGTTCAATCCCTGTCATTGACTGAGATTCAATCCCTGTCACTAACTGAGATTCAATCCCTGTCACTGACTGAGATTGAATCCCCGTCACTGTCTGCGGGTCAATCCCAGTCACTGACAGAGATTAAAACCCTGTCACTAACTGAGATTCAA
>NW_025124204.1:0-1079 GCF_004010195.1 Chiloscyllium plagiosum | reverse complement strand
TCTGGGGACGTGTCCACTCTTTTTATTCTGCGATTATCCCCGATTCCAATAAGTCGCTCCCGAAACTAAAGATGATATGAAGGACATATTTAACATATTCTCTGGATCCATGCACAAGCTGCCTCCTTGATCCCTAATATCCTCATTCTTTCCCAAGTTATCCTCTTCCCCTGGTATAGCGATAGAACACCGCTGATGTTTTATCACATCCCATTTTTGCTTTTCTACTATTTCCTTAAGTTCACTGTTGCACTTTCTACTTTCTTATAGGGATTGCATTGTTCTGCTCATTTTATAGCTGCTTTAAACTTCTCTTTTCTTTATTATTCTGCTCTGAATATTTGCAGAGATATATTAGAGTGTAAAATATTGGGCCGATAATCTCATCAAATCCACTTTGAGCATGAACACCGCTCCCCACTCCACGCTGTTCGACTACAGTTTTACCCAGAATTAGAATTCCACCATTTAAAAGGCATGTGGATGCATTTATGATTAGGGAGGGTTTGGAGGGATATGGGCCAGGTGCTTGCTAATGGGACGAGATTATGTTGGGTCCAGAAATAAACCATCCCTTGTTGTATCTTCAACATATTTGTCCCCTCTTAAAAGCACGTGACTGCCCCAATCAATGTTGCATATTGAAGAGCATTAGTAGAATTACCTCTTATTGTTTTTATACACTACAGCGATTGGTTACACATTGGCTCATGTATTTTCTTCTAACTGGCGATCTTTAATATGAACCTAGCAATTATCTGTCATCTTTTTATTCTAATCGCTATCCTCGAAGCCGCTGTTGAAGGCCCGTCCAAGATATTGTCCCTAATTACAGCATTAATTGATTCCTTAATTAATAAAACAACAGCATCTCCTGCCTATAGTTCCTATGCTACAGAATATAGAGTTGCTAATCCTGACCTCCTTCAACCACATCTCTAATGGCAGAACATGTCACAATTTCACGTGTCTATCATTTCCCTGACCACATCTATCTGACATGTAATAATCCTAGCACCAAGGCAAAGGACATCCAACCTGGAATATAACACTAGGAACAGTCTGTACCTCATCTGTAC
>NW_025124203.1:0-1079 GCF_004010195.1 Chiloscyllium plagiosum | reverse complement strand
CATAAATTGGGAGCATAGGCTGTCAGGGAAGGAGGTCGATGAAAGTGGAACTTTTTCAAGAAACAGATACGAAGTGTCCTTGATATGTATGTACCTGTCAGGCAGGAAGGAGATGGTTGTGTGAGGGAACCTTGGTTGATGAGGGAGGTTGAATGTCTTGTAAGGAGGAAGAAGGAGGCTTACATAAGGTTGAGGAAACAAGGTTCAGACAGAGCATTGGAGGGATACAGGATAGTCAGGAGGGAGCTAAAGAAAGGGATTAGGAGAGCTAAGAGAGGGCATGAAAAATCTTTGGCAGGTAGGATCAAGGATAACCCAAAGGCCTTTTATACATATGTGAGAAACATGAGAATATCGAAAATGAGGGTAGGTCCGATCAAGGACAGTAGTGGGAGACTGTATATTGAGTCGGAAGAAATAGGAGAGGTCTTGAATGAGTACTTTTCTTCAGTATTTACAAATGAGAGGGACCGTATTGTTGAAGAGGAGCGTATGAAACGGACTGGTAAGCTGGAGGAGATCCTTGTTAGGAAGGAAGATGTGTTGGGCATTTTGAAAAACTTGAGGATAGACAAGTCCCCCAGGCCTGATGGGATATATCCTAGGATTATGTGGGAAGCAAGAGAGGAAATTGCAGAACCGTTGGCAATGATCTTTTTGTCTTCATTGTCAATGGGGGTGGTGCCAGGGGACTGGAGAGTGGCGAATGTTGTGCCCCTTTCAAAAAAGGGAATAGGGATAAGCACAGGAATTACAGGCCAGTTATTCTTACTTCGGTGGTAGGCAAAGTAATGGAAAGGGTACTGAGAGATAGGATTTATGAGTATCTGGAAAGACACTGCTTGATTAGGGACAGCCAGCACGGATTTGTGAGGGGTAGGTCTTGCCTTACAAGTCTTATTGAATTCTTTGAGGAGGTGACCAAGCATGTGGATGAGGGTAGAGCAGTGGATGTAGTGTACATGGATTTTAGTAAGGCATTTGATAACGCTCCCCATGTTAGGCTTATGCGGAAAGTCAGCAGGCATGGGATAGTGGGAAGTTTGGCCAGTTGGGTAGAGAACTGGCTAACCGGTCGA
>NW_025124202.1:0-1079 GCF_004010195.1 Chiloscyllium plagiosum | reverse complement strand
GAGATGGGACATCCCTGAAAGGCTGAGTAGCAACAATGGGACACCATTTGTCAATAATGCCTTACAGCAGATCAGTGATTATTTGGAAATAAACATGAGACAACACTGTGCCTACAACCCAGCGAGTGGTGGGGCAGTGGAAAGAGAAAATGCTCCTCTAAAAAATAAATTGACAAAATGTTGTGAGGAACTAAGTGTGACATGGACAAAGGCTTTTCCGATTGTGCTAATGTATATGAGATCTAGAAGGAGAGGAAGAGCTAATCTTAGCCCATTTGAAAATTTATTTGGTAGACCGCCCAACACAGGAATAGGCCCAAGACCTATTATTTTCCCGAGTATCACAATAGAGCGGCTACTTATTAATGTCTGATGTTATTAATCAGATTGAAATTGTTAACTTTGTTGACATACACAATTAGGGTAACAGGCTGAAACATCTCTATCAAAGGTACTTTTCAAAATTCTGTGTTTTGTTTTGGTTCTGATATGCTTGTTCATGCTGTTATGGATGTAAACATTGATGTTGTACTCGTTAGTTCTACACTTGGAAGATATGACTCAGCAGGAAGGCTCAAAGCATTTGTTGGAGGCTGTTTAGTACAAGGATGATTTTCAGTCCAACAGGAATTGAATCGTAACTCTCCTTTCTTGCATTTTATTAATTCTGGTGGATAAAACATGACTTTTCCCAGCAGCATCTCTTTTGGGTGCGCATATTGATATTTACTACAGCAGATTATGAGGCAGGTATACTGAATTTAATTTTAATTTAATCATAATTTCTGGCATGTATGAGAATGTTTTGAATATTATCAGTAGCAAAGCACTGTGGCACACAATGACCAATGCTTTCCAATTCCTGTTCTTATCATATTGTTCACTGTTATTCAGGTTGTAGATGGGGACTCACTTGTTAATGACTCAGTGGAACTCTGAGTAGAGTTATCCCCTGCTTTTACACTACTTCACTTTACACTACATCGCTTTTATGAAAGACCTATGTTAGCACCTGTTTTCGATCACCAAAAGAAATCCAAAGGGGACTTTTGCTGTTCTGAAAAAATGCAAAATTTCTC
>NW_025124201.1:0-1079 GCF_004010195.1 Chiloscyllium plagiosum | reverse complement strand
CTTCGGGAGGTTGACAGGGTGGATGCAGAGACGGTGGTTCTCCTTGTGAGAGTGACCAGCACCAGAGAGCATCATCTCAGAGTAAGACATCGCCCGTTGAAGACAGATAAGGAGAAATTTCTCCCAATCCCTTCTGAATCTATGGAATTCTTTCTTGCAGAGGGCTGTTGATGGGTTGAGATAGGTTAAGTTTGTAATGATCAAGGTTTATGAAAACAACCAAGGATATGGAGCTGAGGATTATCAGATCAGCGATAATCTCATTGGGTGGCAGGCAGACCAAATGGGCGGCAGGCAGACCAAATGGGCTGAATAAGCTCCCTCTGCTCCTATCCACTGGGACTCACTGATTTAGTGATTGTGAAAAGAGAGAATGGTGATGGGTGTGAAAAACAAAGATGCCACAATGTTTTTGCATTTTTATTGTTTCACAAAGGAATTGAGCGCCACAGTGGCTCATTGGTTAGCACTGCTGCCTCTCAGCACTAGGGGCCCAAGATTCCACCCTCAAGCAATCGTCTGTGTGAAGTTTACACATTCGCCCTGTGTCTGCATGGGTTTCCTCTGGGTCAACACTGGAAAAGCAATGAACACATTTGAACTTTGCACATCAATGCTCCAAAAGACAGATTGGACATAAAGAGAGCAGTTCTATGGAGGGCATGCCCAGTGAAATGGGACCAGCAGTGGGACTGGTCTAAGCGAGGACTTGCCAGGAAGCCAGTGTTGCCAAGCTCCCTCAAAAAACCTACATGGAATAAATCTGATCACTTGTGCAATGACTACGTTTATAGCCAGTCCTCCTGTTTGGAGAGGGGAGGATTTATAAACCTAGTGTTAGTGCTTCTCCACATGTCTCAGCCAATGGCTAATATTACAACCTCCCAAGAGAAACAATTCAAACTGGATTGAAGCCATCTGAATAGCAAGCTCTCAGGATAAACTGTTCCTTTTTATTGTGGTAATGGGTTTTCCACAACAGGTTACATCTCAGACCTCTTCATAACTGACAGACATTCATCCAAACAAGTAAACAAAAAAAAAAAGTACAATATCAAGTAGTTTATTTACACTTGGCA
>NW_025124200.1:0-1079 GCF_004010195.1 Chiloscyllium plagiosum | reverse complement strand
AATACTCCTGAAATATCTGCACAAAGGCCAATATTCCGTTACCAACTCATCATTTATTTACCAGGGGACAATATGTGACTAGCCAGCTCAGAGTCAGTCCTCAGCGGAGGAGATGCTCATCTCCTGGTTTTTTTCCTCTTTTTTTTTAAAATCCCCTCCCCGCTCTACTGCCAAACAGCTGTATTGCTTATTTCTCCCCAGGACCCATGTCACTCGCGTGTAGGTGGAGGAGACAGTGAAGAAATATTGAGTGCAGAAAACTTTATTCACATTCCACCACCAGAAAGAAAAAACACCTGAGTGGCCAGTGACAAGCCGTGGCCTTCTCATCAAAGGGCAGTGCTGGGTGATTGAAAACGTCAAGGTGGGGGGGGGCGCAGATGGTTAGGCATTAAATCAAAATAGAGTCGGAGGGGTAAATAAAACACACCACACCCTACGGTGCCCACTCCTCCGGAAAACCTCAAGGGTGTTGGTAGACAACGCATGCTCCTCCTCCAGGGACACCCAGACACAGACGTAACCGTAGAAGAGGGGCAGGTAATCGGCCCTAATGACCCCCTCCACGGCCCGCTGCCTGGACCCGATTATGGCCAGTTTGGCCAGGCCTAGGAGCAGACCCACGAGGAGATCCCCCGACCTACCCACCCCTCCTCCGCACCGGGTGCCCGAAGATCAGGAGCGTGGGACTGAAGTGCAACCAAAAAGAGACAAGGAGGTTTATAAGAAAATCAAAAAGGGAGTGCAAACGCCCACACCCAATATACACGTGGTCCACGGACTCCACAGCGCCACAGAACAAGCAGTTGGGCTGGGAGTCCGTGAACCACCGCAATCTGCGGTTGCAGGGGACTGCTGCGTGCAGCACCCTCCACCCCAGATCCCCGAGAGAAAGGGGGAGGACTCCCGCGTAGAGAGCCCTCCACTGGGGATCCCCACCGCCCGGTGGCAAATGGGCACACCAAGGCATGTCTGGACGGTGGATGAGGGAGAAGAGGTGGACGGTGTGCAGCAGCAGTCTGTACAGGGCTCTTCTTTTCAATTCCTTGAAAGAAACAATTAAAATTTCGGAGGCGGCT
>NW_025124199.1:0-1079 GCF_004010195.1 Chiloscyllium plagiosum | reverse complement strand
CTTGCTGCAGTTCAGCATATTATCTGGTGGCAATCTTTCCATGGGACAATAACTCTTACTCCCTGTAAAAACATGCCATCCTCTACTGTGATCTGGTCTCTCTGGGTCCATAAAGGTTTCAGTTCTGGTTGTGATGGGCCTTTGATTTCCCCTATCACCACCAGCTGTTTCAGTTTTGCCAGGACTGGATCTTTCTGCTTCTAAAGTCTGATTTTGTCAGCTGTGACTCAAAGTGTGTCCAGAAAATTAAAAACCATTGTGGGTTCTTCCAGTGGCCTTACCACCAGTGATAGGGCAGTGGGAAGCAGCTCAATGCATCTGTATTTGCTACTTAGCACCCTGATGATATTCCAACTTGTAATCATAGTATTTAGTATTCAAGTTCATTGCTGAATTTGGCCTGAAACTATAGGCAGCACAGCCTTTTCCTCTTTAATTAGACCTGGTAAGGGTTTGTGGTCCAATATTGTTATAACTTTATGTCCTGAGGTATTAATGGAACTTCTTAACCCAAAGATGACTGTGAAACCTTCCTTCTCTCTCTGGGTGTATTTACGCTCTGCATTAGCCAGAGTCCTGGATACATGCTCTACTGGGTGTTCCTTTCCATTCAGCCACCTGTAGCTAATACTATCCCGGGGCGTCATACAGGAAGGTGTCGAATGTCAGCACCAGATGTTGCTGGGGATCCTAGTGGGTGCCAACATCTTCGAAGATGATAGTTGTTCCTTCACTTCTCTGAAAGCTACTGGACATTTATCCAGCTGCAAAAAGCAGTTCACCATTTGTTTAAAATCTCCATAAAGGCGAACTGACCAATCAGGCTTCACAATCAGTACGACCACAGCTGCCCATTCTGCACACTGGACTGGTTTGATGATGCCTTCACTTTCCAGCCCCCCCGATCTCTGCCTTTACCCGGAAGGCAAATAGCACTGACTGGGCATTACAGAGTCAGGGAATTACTTCCTGGTTTCGGCGCCTTTCAAAGTCCGAGAAAATGATTTGGATGTGAACACAGGAGGTATAGTTGGCAAATTTGCAGGTGACACCAAAATTGGAGATGTAGTGGACAGTGA
>NW_025124198.1:0-1079 GCF_004010195.1 Chiloscyllium plagiosum | reverse complement strand
ATGGTAAGCCTCAATCACGGTACGCCCCAATCATGCCAAGCCCCAATCAGGGTACGCCCCAATTCAGTTTCGCCCCAATCAGGGTACGCTCCAATCACGGTACGCCCCAATCACGGTACGCCCAATCATGGTGCGCCCCAATCAGGGTACGCCCCAATCACAGTACGCCCCAATCACGCCATGCCCCAATCACGGTACGCCCCAATCACAGTACGCCCCAATCACGCCACGCCCCAATCACGGTACACTCCAATCACGGTACGCCCCAGTCAGGGTACACCCCATTAACAGTACGCCCCAATCAGGGTACTCCCCAATAACGGTACGCCCCAATCAGGGTACCCCCCAATCAGGGTACGTTCCAATCATGGAACGTTCCAATCAGGGCATGCTCCAATCACGGTACGCCCCAATCAGGGTACGCTCCAATCACGGTACGCCCCAATCACGGTACGCCCCAATCACGGTACGCCCCAAGTAGGGTACGCCCCAATCAGGGTACGCCCCAATCAGGGTACGCCCCAATCAGGGTACGCCCCAATCACGCTACGCCCCAATCAGGGTACACCCCAATCACGGTACGCACCAATCACGGTCCGCCCGACTCAGGGTACGCCCGACTCAGGGTACGCCCTAATCAGGGTACGCCACAATCAATGTACGCCCCAATCACGCTACACCCCAATCTGGGTACGCCCCAATCACGGTACGCCCCAATCTGGGTACGCCCCAATCACGGTACGCCCCAATCAGGGTACGCCCCAATCACGGTACGCCCCAATCACGGTACGCCCCAAGTAGGGTACGCCCCAAACAGGGTACGCCCCAATCAGGGTACGCCCCAATCACGCTACGCTCCAAACACGGTACGCCCCAATCACAGTACGCTCCAAACAGGGTACGCCCCAATCAGGGTACGCCCCAATCAGGGTACGCCCCAATCACGGTACGCCCCAATCACGGTACGCCCCAAACAGGGTACGCCCCAATCAGGGTACGCCCCAATCAGGGTACGCCCCAATCACGCCAAGCCCCAATCACGGTATGCCCCAATCACGGTATGCCCCAATCATGGTACG
>NW_025124197.1:0-1078 GCF_004010195.1 Chiloscyllium plagiosum | reverse complement strand
ATAAAATCATTTTTCCGCCATTGAAATGGTCCTTTTGTCGTGTTACCAGTATACATGAACACCAACTGGCCACCAAAAGACATGACCCAGTATCACTATGTTCCATACATACAGGCAAAGAAGGGCACCACTTTGATTGGGACAACGCACACACATACTAAGACACGCAAGGACGTTCTTACAGAAATGGCATTCTGACCAGAAGTCTGTGAATAAACACACCAATTTAGATCCTATCTACCTTCTCTTGTAAAACAAAAGAACTGGAAATGACATCACCCATCTTAAGAACCCAAGACCTATAAATAGAGAGGTGCGACATACCACCAGCGCTTCAGCAGAGATTCTCACTGATGATGTTACCTAGTTATAGTGTCGAATCGTCAGAAAACAAACATTAAAGCACAGCGAGCTAACTTGCATACACACAAACTGTTATTTTTCTTTCATTAGTGGAATTTGGGAGTTCTTTGTCACTCATGTATTAACAGATTACGAGGTGAGGTGATCTTGTTTGGGTTTGTGGTTTTAATTAACAGAAGTGCTCAACATAGATGTCTTCAGAGTTTGGGGCCCTGCCGTATGGGAATTGGACAGATTTGAACAGATTTCGGGTACAGAATGTTCTAGCAAATTCCAACACGTTGCAATTAGTGACCGAGATCTTCAAATAAAACTGGTCGGAAAATCTGTTTAACTTTGTTTACTTGTGGTTGTTTAAATTAAAAGTGAGAGAAATGGCTTTTAACATTACTAAAGAGGTTCCCAAATTTGCCAAGACAGTTTAGAAAGACAGAAGCAGGACATTTTTTAGAATTAGCAAATAGGTTGGAATTGGGTTTAACCAGGGACAAAAGGAAACCTGAAATTATAATGGAGTTGGTCAGAATAAGCTGGTGGGCACAGCTGGTGAGGCATGTGCAGCGCTGTCAGATGAGGCGTCAAGCACTTTGATGTATCAAAGAAACAGACAAGTGCAGTCGAGTTAGAAAAAAACTTAAATTGCAAATATGGCAACCGAAGTTAGAAAATGAAGAACGAAACGGAAACAGAGAGAGAAAAATGAGAAGGAAAGGAA
>NW_025124196.1:0-1078 GCF_004010195.1 Chiloscyllium plagiosum | reverse complement strand
GTTGACGTGAGTGTTGCGGTGTTTGTGGGATGTCAGCGGTGAGGATCGATTGGAAATTTGGGACAGCTCTCCTCGGAGAACAGAAGTTTGAAATCTGGCCCGATTGAAGCTTTCCAAGTCATGCGAAGTCAAGACAGAGAAAGTGATGTAGTCAAAATGCTCCCACGCCTGAAAGGATCGGCCGAGTTTTAAAGTCATGAGGAAAAGAACCAAAAGTGACATTTGGAAGAACGCTTTCATACAGGGAGTGGTTGGGGTCAGTAAATCTCTAACTGACACTGACAAAAAGGTAGATTCATTAGACGCAAACGGGAATTCGGTGGTCATGTTTAAAGTAACAATGTGCAGAATTACATGGAGAAGGCAAGAGAATGATACGAATAGTGACCCACGTTCACTTACTGTGTCGACCCAGCAGAGCGACGGTGGGCCGCATGGCGTCTGTCTGCGCTATGGCACATGATTCAGAGTGAAATCACAGTTCGACCAACAGAATGTGGGAAGTTAGAAAGAGTTTATATTTGCACAGCCTCCATACGTTTGCGAAACACCATATAAGACGACAGCAGTGGAGAGGTCGACATTAGTCTCGAACATGCATGCCACGCGCCAGACGAAAGGCTGAAGGGACCCATGGAAAACGCCTTTGTGCGTCGTAGCAGAGTGGCGCAGCGGGAGTGTGCTTGCCCCATAATACAGAGATCGATGCATCGAAACCATCCTTTGCTATTGTGCAGTGTCTCCTCAAGCAACTTTCATGTGCGATGTGACTGTGTGCAGCATCTTGCTTTTCAAACGACTTCCTGAGTGTCTAAATTTCTATAACGGCGCTCTGTTCTTTTCCTTGCCATGTCATTTGTTTCCCAAAACTTCGGGTATCTGATCTCAATATATTACATCGATACACAACTCAAATTTACACAGTTGCGCTGGCACCCTTGTGGAGCTCTGAGTAGTCTTGTCCTGTTCTCTGTCGGTGTGTCCTGATCTCGTATGAAACCTCTTCTCTGAGATGGCAATGAACCGGTGAAGTTGAACACATGAGTTGCTGTTTTAGTCCATTTCCTGCAGTAAAGAA
>NW_025124195.1:0-1078 GCF_004010195.1 Chiloscyllium plagiosum | reverse complement strand
GGCAAACAGTTTCTGGTGGGAGAAATTCTGTATTCTGGGAAGGTGAGGAAATTTAAAAAAAAAAGGCTGTTAAAAGCAATTGAACTGTGGGCCCACAAGCTCTTGTGGGAGCAGTGCATTTGCCAAAAACATTTCGGAGGAATTCTGTCTAACTGTTGGACTGAAAGTAGTTTCCCACTGAACGTTAAACAGGTATTGAGAACGTTGTGCATTATAGAGTGTGTTCCTGAGGACTGGAGGAGGATTGAACTTGCCAACGTGAACACCACTTTGCAGAGAGAGGAAATTTCTCGGGAGGTTGATGGAAGTCAACAATTGTCAGATTATTTTATGAAAATAACAGCTTATATTGGGATCCCAGAAGATGGGTATCTGTAATGAGCACACAGAAACAAACCCTTCAGTCCAGGCCAGCCAGATATGCTAAATTAATCTAGTAACCCATTTGCCAGCATTTGGCCCATATCCCTCTGAATACTTCCTATTCATGTCCCCATCCAGATGTATGTTTTTCTTCGGAGAATACTTAGGTGAGAGCCTAGATATGCTATTACTCAGCCTTTCCCCACTGAGCTTCACCTTTCCTTCATGCTAATTGTAGCTAGAGAAGCCCGAAAGTTGAAAAGAATTTCCTGGGGAAAAAAACGTTTATTCAAGATCGGGCTCAGTGATGGATTTTCTAAAGCTTGGCTATTGTAGATTTCAATCAGACAAAAAAAAAACTTTCAGTTGTTCTTGTCCAAGGCAGAGTAGATATTCTTTTAAGGTATAATTGAGATATCTACCTTCTTTATAGTGTTTTTCCATCATTACCAGTGATTGTCCATCATTTGGTTTATTGAGCATCATCTTTTTGTGATTCACCAGAGATGATTTGAAGTGAATTCTGTAAGATGCTTTTCTATTTTATTTAACTTTACCTGGCTCTTTAAGGCAACCATTTTCTTTTCATGTGATTGGTATTAAAATATCTGTGCATAATAATGAAGCAGCTCATTTATTCTGAAATTATTTCAATTAGTTGGTCAATTGCCAAATAATTGCAGCACAACTGTTGTCAATATTGATACCCAGGAAA
>NW_025124194.1:0-1078 GCF_004010195.1 Chiloscyllium plagiosum | reverse complement strand
TACCTTTGAAAGGAATCTGGATGTCCCTGTACATCAATCACTTAAAGCAATATTGCAGGAGCAGAAAGCAGGAAGGAAGATAAATCTTTTATTCACCTTCATTTCAGGGGGATTTGAGTACAGGAGTAAATCTATCGTACTGCAGCTGTACAGGGCCTTGGTGAGACCCCATCTCGAACATTGTGCAATATTGTGTGCAGTTTTGGTCTCTTTTCCTAACAGATGACAAACCTGACATTGAGGGAGAGCAGCAAAGGATGACCAGACTGATCTCTGCGATGACAGACTTGTTGTGGGAGCAGAGTTTGGGGCAACTGGACCTGCATTCAATGGGATTTAGGAAAATGAGTGGAAATCTCAGTGAAATATAGAACAGTCTGAAAGGGTGAGACAGATTAGAAGCAGGGATGGTAATTCCCCTGGCTGGGACGTCTAAAACAAGGGGCCACAATATTAGGTACAGACAGGCCACTTTGCATTGAGATGAGAATAAATGTCTGCACTCGGAGACTGGCGAACCAGGGGTACTCTCTCCCAGATCAGGCTGTGGAAGACAAGGGGCTGAATATAAATAAGGAATTCTGGAAACTAAAGGGATAGGGAGAGAGCAGGAGTATGGTGTGAATATCGAAGATCAGCTATTATTCCAGGTTGTTCTCCAATAACGCAATAACTGTGTTCCTGTGCAACACTGTGTTGTACAAAATCGTGCAATATTAATAATGGGGTCTATGGAAAAAAGAGGGTAAGTGGCGAACCCCCAAAAATATCAGTAAAAACCAAAAATTAAATTTGATCTAACACACAATAGAACAGTCTAAATAAATCTTCAAATTACATGTTGTACTGGAACAGTGATGTAAATGTAACGCTTTCACACTACAGTCCCTCATTGGAGCACTGTACCTTTCACCACAATCTTCAGCAGAAAGGGCGCGGGGACTGACTGACCGTATGATGCCGATGCCGAATTCCAGTTCTCTCCAAGATTCTCCCCACGGTTTGAAATAAAGTTCTTCCGAAATATAGACTACAATTCCCAGTGTCCAGCTCAGTTTCAAGGCCTGCAGAGCCGATT
>NW_025124193.1:0-1078 GCF_004010195.1 Chiloscyllium plagiosum | reverse complement strand
GAGTACGGTCTGGTTAAACCAAGGTTACCAGTTCAATAAATTAAGGCAGCCTGGCGCAGATTTGGCCAGCAACACGGAGGTTGAAAGCTTCTGTGTTCTGTGGAGAAATGGCACAATTATATTAAAAAATTACACATTATTTATATGTTTCTTAGGAGATAGGACAGCCTTAATTACAAGAAAAGACCAATCACATATAATAAGTTGACATGATTTACAGCAGGTTAATCCCATGGTATTTCCTGGGAAAGGGTTCTTAATTACAAGGAAAGTACAATCAACCATAATAAAGTGATATGATTGCCAACTGGCCAGTCCAATGATATTCCCTGGGAAACAGATTGTTATATTGACAGAATCACCCCAGGTTTGCTCGTTCAGGATTAGTTCAAATACCAAATCACTATTCTGAAAAATTCCTATTCTGAAAAATCCATTCTCTTATCTTGTATTTAGCCTAACCCAGCAAAGCAGCAGCATACGTTCACAAGAGGCAAATCATTACTTTCAGCCATTTTGTTGTGTTATTTTAAATTGAAAATCCAGTTTGTGGTTAATAAAAATCTACATATACTTGTTGCTTCTGACAACAGCCTAAATTCAAATTTTAGATCCTCATTCCCCACTTTGTCATTCTATGACCACACCATAAGGGCATGGATCAAACTAATCCAATTCAATAGCAGCGAAAGACTGCAATATTTTCTCTTCCACCGAAGATGATTCAGGGGCAGGCGATGATGCTTCTCATCATCATCTAAGTGTAGAAGAAACATTCTCTGGGTAGAGCCAATGTTGTCAATAGAAATTAATATTTTAGCAATAATACTCTTAACAATAGCAATACCAACAAAAAGACCAACTAAAACAATAGCAGCATACATAGCCATATTGATTAGCCAGTTGTACCATGAGCCAAAACCCCAATCTCCCAATCCTGCACCTTCATTCATTTGGTTGACAAAAGTGTGGATGCTGTCTCTTTGCCTAGTAATGTTTTCGATGAAATAAGTGACCCCCATGATACACTTTCCTTTGACTATGATGCAAACTCCACCTTCCTTCACAAGTATGTAAT
>NW_025124192.1:0-1078 GCF_004010195.1 Chiloscyllium plagiosum | reverse complement strand
TGCTACAATGTCTGAACTGGCATTTAATAAAGGATCATTAATGCTGCCTAAATCTACAATCAGGAAAAGGCTTCCAGTATTGTTTTTAACGCTGGGGCAATGAAAGGGGAATGGCCATTTCTCGAATTTCAGGATGTTTTCTTGATTTTGCTTAGCTTTCACTGGGGTTACAAAGAAACAGCTCCATGCTGATCCTCTTTCTTTCTGAAATCTCTCTGCTGTAAAATCCTGTGATTGAATTGACCGCTTTGCTGTAGGGTGTGGTTATGGGATGATGCAGGAAATGGGAACTACTCTCTCTTAAGTTACGTCTTCGTGTCCGTTGTGATTTCAATTACTCCTGTTTTGCTAATGTTGTTTGAGTGTAAATAAATTCTGTTTTGATTAAACGCAAGTGGATTGAGCAACTGCATCGCTTCTGGAAAAATTTCCTTACACCTTTGAAAACAAATGCGTGAGTTAGGGACTAGGATTCCTTCCTGAAATGTTTTGTTGGGTCTGTCCAGGTCTATAACACTGTATGTATTGTGTAGTGATAAGGCCAAGAGACCATCATCTCCCCAATCTTTAGCGTTAGCCAGAATACCGAGAGTCAGTCTCTGACGCCAAGCTATGTGTACAAAGTTTGGTTCTCCTAAAACAAGCTGTCACATAATTCTGGTGAGAGAACATAGAACAGAGAACAATTCAGAACAAAGCAGGTCCTTTGGCCCTTGATGTTGCGTCAACCAGTGAACTAATCTGAGCTTATCGTCCGACACTATCCCATCATCATCCATGTGCTTATCCAAGGATTGTTCAAATCTCCCTGATGTGTCTGCGTTAAGCATATTGGCAGACAGGGCATTCCATGTCCTTACTGCTCTGTGAGTAAAGAAGCTGACTCTCCACCTGTTGTCAATCTATCACCTCTCAATATGGAATTATGCGCCCTCATAGAAGCTGACGGAAATCATCCTCGAAACGAAACATTCACTGTCTACCCTATATAATCCACTGATCATCTTGTATGTCTCTTTCGAATCCGCTCTTAGCCTTCTTCTCGACAATGAGAACAGACACAAGTCTCTCAGCCTTT
>NW_025124191.1:0-1078 GCF_004010195.1 Chiloscyllium plagiosum | reverse complement strand
ATTCCATCCTTGAATAACTGACTGTGTGGAGTTTCTACATTCTCCCCGTGTCTGCGTGAGTTTCCTGCGGGTGCTATGTTTTACTCCGACAGTATAAGGATATATAGGTAAGGGTAGATTGGCCATGCTAAATTGCGCACCGTACCCAGGGTTGTGTTGGGGAGGTGGATTAGCCATGGGAAATGCAGGCTCAGAGGGAGAGGGTAGGGGTTTGTCCAGTGGGATACAGTTTAGAGGGACGGTGTGGCTTCCATGGGCCGAAAAGCCTGTTTCCTAACTGTAGGGATTCGGTAATTTCTATGGAGTTCTATCATGTCTTGCCTTGATTTGTTTTGCCAAAATGCAACACCGCACATGAAACTAAAATATACTCTATCTGCCACTCCTCGGCTCACCTGAACAAGGTCCCATTATAGTCTGAGAGATCATTCTTCACGGTCGACGAAATTTGTTATTATGTACAAACTTACTGACCATACTTCATATACTCAAATGCAAATGATTTGTATAAGTGACAAAGACAGTGGACCCACTATTGATCTTTGCGGCACGCCACTGGTCATAGGTCTCCAAGTTTAATTAAGAAATTTCCACTGTCATGTCCTGTCTCCAAAATCCAAGAACATTTTGAATCTAAATGCCGAGCTCTCCCTGTATTCCAGGCAGTCTAACCTTGCTAACCAGTCTACCATGTAGAACATTTTGGTTTTCTCACTGAATTCCATAAAGGCAACATCCACTCTCCTGCCTTCATCAATCACCTTCATAACTTCCTCAAAAAATTACACCGAGTCAGTGGACGTGATCTCCAATGTACAAAGCCCTCTTCAGTCAATGTCTTTTCAAATGCATACACATCCTTTCCCACAAAATCTCCTCCAACAATTTAGTCACCATTGAAGTCAGGCTCAGCGATCTATGGTTACATTTTTTTTCCCTTATCTTCTTAAATAATGACACTATGTTAGCAGCCCTTCAGTCTTTTGACACCTCACCTGTGGAAATCAATGATACAAATACATCATCAAAATGCTGAGCAATCTTCTTCCTGACTTCCCACAAACGTTTGGGATTCAAC
>NW_025124190.1:0-1078 GCF_004010195.1 Chiloscyllium plagiosum | reverse complement strand
CAAAATGCCTTTAAATGTTGTTAACGTACCCACGTCAACCACTTCCGCTGGCAGCTCATTGCATACACGTGCCAGCCTCTGTGTAAACAAATTGCCCCTCAGGTTCCCTTTTGTACTTTACCCCGCTAACCTTAAACTAATGCCATCTAATCCTCGATTCCCCAACCCTGGCAAAAAAGACCGAGTGTATGCCTCTCATAATTTTGTACAGTTCTGTGAGGTTCCCTCTCAGTCTCCTAGACTGCCAAGAAAAGAAGTTCTCGCTTTTTCAGCTTCTCCTTACAACTCAGACCACTGAGTGCGAGCAACATCCTTATAAATTTCTTCTGCACTCTTTCCAGTTTAATAACATCCTTCCTCGAGCAAGGTGACCAATACTGAACACATGCTCCAACTGCAGCCTCACCAACCTCCTGTACAACTGTCCTTTTTTGTGAAGACAGAACTAAAGTATGTATTCAGTTGCTCAGCTGTTCCTTTGTCCTTTGTTATACATTTCCCCATTTTTATCTGTAGGGACCTACATTTGTCTTCACCAATCTCTTTCTCTTCACGTTCTGTAGAACCTTGTAGTGTCAGTCTTCATGTTCCCTGCAAGCTTACTTTCCTTATTACTGTGTTTTCCCCAACTTAATCAATCCCTTGGTCCTTCTTTGCTGAATTCGAAACTGCTTTCAAACATCAGACCTATTATTCTTCTTGGACAATCTCTATGCTTCTTCCTTCAATTGGATACTATCTAATTTCCTTTATAAGCCATGGATTGGCCCTGTTACCCATTTTGCTTTTGTACCAGACAGGAATAAATAGTTGTTGCAGTTCCCCCATGATTTTGTTGAATATTTGCCAATGCCTATCTACTGTCATACCTTTAAGCAACCTCCACTAATCTATCAACGCCAACTCATGCCTTATATACAATCATAGTTTCCTTTATTAAAATGCAGCACCCTTGTCTCCAAATCAGCTGGCTCACTCTCCATCCTGATAAAAAAAGGCTGTATCATGTCATGGTCGCTCTTCCCCAAGGAGTCACACGCAGCTCGATTGGCAATGATTCCCTTCTCATTACACAGTA
>NW_025124189.1:941-1078 GCF_004010195.1 Chiloscyllium plagiosum | reverse complement strand
TGCATATCGGATCAACACCCAAAATATTGGGTTCGTGTATCACCCCAAACCCCAAAGACCCCTCTTACACACACACACGTTAAATATTTGGCTTTGACACTAGGAGGAGGGTCTGATGAGAGTGGACCCCCATTCCC
>NW_025124189.1:0-880 GCF_004010195.1 Chiloscyllium plagiosum | reverse complement strand
TGTTCACCCCCCACCCCACCCAAAGTCCCCTGGGGTCTCAATGTAACTAAGCGGGGAGTGAGCTCCCTGTGGTTGGATGTTCTTCCACAATACCCTTCATGCCCGTGTGGACTGGCATCCACTCCCAGGATACAAGCGAGCACTGACTCCGCCCCCTCTGGAGATCAGGGTCAGATACAAGTCAGTCATTGGCTTCTCCCCAGCTGATTTGGGTAAGAATTGAACCCAGAGAACAATCCCATGGAACAGGACGGTCATGGGAAGGGGTTGGAAAACAGTCAGGTCACCTGTGACCCTAAAAAAATGATGCTGTTTGGGTTTGAGATTGTCACAGACTCTTATGGTATAATTTCTGATTTGTGGTAGTGTCCCTACCTCTGAGCCAGGATACCTGGGTTCAAGTTTCCCCCCCCCCGGCCTGCTCCAGCAGTGTATCATAACATGCCTAAGGAAGTTGGTGTTAGTTTCTTTTTTCTGGCAGAACAACACTCCTGTTTATTTTTTTACTGCAGTAGTGCTTATTTATTCCCCCTGCACCCATGTTGTGTGCACACACAGTGAGACAGTGAAAGGCACACACAAGGGGCACGAATCTTCACATTTCCACCACCAGGAAGATAAGAAAACACCCGAGTGGCCAGTGACAAGCCGTGCCCTTCACATCAAAGGGCAATGCTGTGTGATCAAAACAGTGAAGGGGAGGGTCGGGACTAAATCAAAATGGAGTTGGAGGGGGAAATAATGCACCCCACTCCCTGTGGCGCCCACCTCTCCCTGAACAACTCCAGGGTGTTGGTCGACACCGCGTGCTCCTTCTCCAAGGACATACGGGCCCTAATGTAACCACTGAAGAGGGGCAGGCAGTCGGCCCTAACGACCC
>NW_025124188.1:0-1078 GCF_004010195.1 Chiloscyllium plagiosum | reverse complement strand
AGCTCAGAATTCGACAGTGGAGAGCCAGGAGGGAGACCTTGTTGTACCCAGTGGTATTGAGTTTAAGAGTCGTGAGACCTTGTTGCATCTCTATAAAACTTTGGTTAGACTGCACTTGGAATACTGCGTCCAGTTCTGGTCGCCCTATTATAAGAAAGATGTGGATGCTTTGGAGCGGGTTCAGAGGAGGTTTACCAGGATGCTGCCTGGACTGGTGGGCTTATCTTACAAGGAGAGGTTGACTGAGCTCGGACTTTTTACATTGGAGAAAAGGAGGAGAAGAAGGGATCCCTCCTGGCTCTCCACTGTCGAATTCTGAGCTCCTTTCTAGATAGGCTGTAATCCTCTTAAGCTGTGCTAGATCCTTGCTTCCTCCACCTTCCGTCAGTCGACTTCTTCCTTTTGACGAGATGTTTCTCTGTTCTGGTCATCCAATGTTCCTTAATGTTACCCCTTCATACCTGTCTCAGAGGAACACATTTGTGCATCTCTTGCAACAAACTGCTCCTTAAATAGTCTCCACATGTCTGCTGTGCCATTTCTCTGGATCAATTGCTCCCAGGTTGTACTTCCCAACTCCTGTTTGAAAGCATCATAATTTCTATTTCCCCAATTAAACATCTTCTATCAGTAACCGTTCCTTTCCCTTTCCAAGGTCATGCTACATATAAGGCAGTTGTGATCACTTTCACCAACATTCTCGCTCTCCCCGAGATCTGACACCCGTTCTGCATCGTTGCAGACCACCAAATCCAAAATGGCCTCTTCCCTCGACGATCTGTCTGCATACTGAGTAAGGAAACCCTCCTAAACTCACCTGACAAAAACGGGTCCATCTAAACCATCTGCACTTCGGAGATTCCAGTCGAAATTGGGAAAGTTAAAATCACACATAACAACAACTCTGTTGCTTTTGCATTTTTCCAGAATCTGCTCACTTACGAGATCTTCAATCTCTCTCCTGATATTAGATGGATTGTAGAAAGCCCCCAATGCGGTGGCTGTTCCCTTGCTGTTCTTAACTTCCATCTATACTGACTCAGTCGGCAAATCTTACTCAACAGCCTACATTACTGTA
>NW_025124187.1:0-1078 GCF_004010195.1 Chiloscyllium plagiosum | reverse complement strand
AATCACTGATATGAATCGAATAATAATTTATCTCAGTGTCATATTCATTCAGTATGGGTGAGGAATCGTCTGCACGAGGCGGAGCTAGTTTCGTATGGATCCCACGTCATTTACTAAACACCCGGCTCCATGGTGTTCCTCCATTTAATGCCAGGCCGATTTTCCACCCATCATGACTGGAGGTACGCACCATTGCCCGGATGCCCCTGGATATTTCTTGATCGCTGGCAGTGCTGCCATTGTTAATAAGCCAATAGGGACACGCTTGAGATTTCTCAGTTCGGATCTGCCCTGCAAAGTTTACCCTGAACATGGCAGGCTAGTGGAAATAGTACGACGTTTTGTCGACAGTGGCACGAAGACTCTGCTGGATGGGCTAGTGCAGAGAAGGACATTCTGTTCCCAGAGAAGGCTGCATCACCAACGGACCGATCTCACCACCAAATTCAGTGCACTTTCTGCGGTCTGAAGACTTGTCCAATCGTAGAAGAGCAGCATCGGTAACTTTCCCCGCTCTGGCAGGATACGTGCTATTGTGTTTTCTCTGCTCCCTCACATTTACAGTACATCAGTTGGAACACCTACCTCTGAACAAGGTTCATGTTCAACCTACCACACCACTGCATGCAGCACTTTCCTTACCCCTCCAACTATCTCTCACGCTCTCTCTCTTACACACACACACACCTTCACCATACTCCCACGTGAGTACAGACGGTTTCAGAGAATGTTGCTTTTGGAATTTTGAGAATCATGCCACTTCTAAAATTTTGTGCATGTGTTTGATTATGCAATGTCGCAGATAATGTTCTAATCAATTCACAGTTTCTGTACAATGTCAGTTTCCGGTATGAAAAGCAAGGGGAAGGAACAGAGTCGATTTTTTTTTCAAATCGCAAATGATTTTATTCCATCATGAGGCTCGTCAGCCCGTCAAAGATGCCGTCATCCAACAAGATAAGGACAAATCTGATGATGTCCTGTCTTCCATATAATTTTGTGGTCATGTGTATAAAATCACAATTCGTACTTCTGATTATTTCGATTGCCTAAACCTATTGTATTCATCCAAAGACAA
>NW_025124186.1:0-1078 GCF_004010195.1 Chiloscyllium plagiosum | reverse complement strand
CCATTTCTGGCAAGAGACCCTCAGGAGTACATATCTCCTCATCCTTCAGCACTACAGACTGAGAGGATCCTGTGTCCCTTAATATTGTAACCTCTTTACCTGCTACCCCTGGCCTATGTGAATAAACTTTACCCTTGCATGTACATATTTTGAGCAGAGCTGGCACTTCCTCCTTAACCAACCTCTAATTACCGTGAACACTCTGAGGCAGTTGTCTAACTTTCCTTGTGCTTTTTGTTACCAGTCCAACAAAACTCCCAGGCTTGTCTGGTTTTCCTACATCTGACTTTTTCCTAGCCCACCAACACTGTGATATTGTGTGGTCCACTTTATTACAATGAAAACACTCTAGCTTTTTAACTTCTTTGTCCCCCTCAAGGGTTTCTTTCTTTACCCTGTGGTAAGTTCTCCTTATGATCTTCACTGAGATCTACCTTTCCCTTTCCAGGTGAGGAATTCTCTTTGCTCCAGTTTCTATCCCTCATGAACAGAAATTGATTCTGGAAGCCAAACAGTGTTTTATGGACCAGCTCATAACCATCAGCTACTTCAGCTGCTAAACTTGCTGTTTTAACTCTCTGCTCTTCCACATGATTTCGCACTACATCCTCGTTAAGGTTACCTTCAACCTTTATCTCCAGCCTTTTAAGCTGACTTTTCTTTTAAATGTCAGTTTTTGAAGTTCAAACGCGCTCTCTTTTTCTCTCTGTTCTGTTGCTGTCTCTTTTTCCCTCTCTTCTGCTTTTATTTGTAACTCAAACGGTTTCATTTCTGCTGTTCTTTCCTTATCTCTCGCCTTTAACTCAAACTTTGCAATTGAATTCTTGCCAACTTTATAAATTCTGATGGATTCTCCAGCAAGTTTAAATGCTAACTTCTGCTGCAAGTATTGGTCCTTTCCTCACAGAAGCAGGCAAGTCCAATCCCAGCTTCTCTAATAATTCCTGCAGCTTGGTTTTATTCACCTTTTGCAAAACTTCCAAAGTCACCGCATCCACTTCCAGAAATCTTCTGGTGACTGAAAGAGCCATTCCTATCCCAAGCTTTGTCTAGGAGAAAGTGAGGTCTGCAGATGCTG
>NW_025124185.1:0-1078 GCF_004010195.1 Chiloscyllium plagiosum | reverse complement strand
CTCCTCATGTCTCAACTTAAAAGATTTTAATGCCGTAACCCCTTTACCTGCTACTCCAGGCCTATGCCAGTAAACCTTACTCTCACAGGTATATGCTTTACGAATATCTCGCACATTCTACTCAATCCCTCACAGAAGCCAAACTTTGATTTATGGGCCAACTGATCATCATAAGCCATTTCAGCTTCTAATCTTGTGATTTTAACTCTCTGCTCTCACACACAAGTTCTCACGACTACAGGAAGTGAAATTTTGAACTCCTCCAAAGTAAAGATCTCTCAAAGAGTGCCAAAGGTTTGCTCTGCTTTTAATACTCTTCCCCACCTTTCAAAATTACTTTGTTTGATTCTTTCAAACTCAATGTTCATTTAACCAGGAACCCTTTTTTTAGATTCCTAAAACGCTATCTGTCGGATTCTGGCACATGCTTGTATGCACTTCAGATGGCTTGCTTCATCTCCTCATACTCTCCAGGTACCTACTCCGATAGGGATACTAATACCTCACCCCTTACACCTACCAGCTTTGTTTGGAACAACTAAATCCACATCGTCACTGGCCACCGCATTCATTTAACGACTTACTCAAATGAAATTAAAAAGGCTTCACCATCCTTCTCATCAAATGTAGACAATGCCTGTACATGTTTAAGGAGATCCCCATTAGGTCTTTGACTGCCATAGAGTTGCTCATCCTCACTATCATGGAGCATAGAACAGTACAGCACAGAAAAGACCCTTCAGCCCACGATGTTGTTCCGACCATTGATTCTCATGTAAGGTAAACCTAATGTACGAACCCTCAAATGTCTGTGACCATATGCATGTCCAGCAGTCTCTTAAATATCCCCAATGACCTAGCTTCCACAACTGCTGCTGGCAACGCATTCCATGCTCCCACAATTCTCTACGTAAAGAACCCGCCTCTGAAATCCCCTCTTTTCTTTCCGCCAATCAACTTAAAACTATGACCCCTACGTCCTCCTCATTCAGCCGACCGTCTCTATTTATCTCCACTCTGCTAAGCCGACTTTCCTATCAAATTACTTACTTTTAAAGTTGAATCTCTCTCTCTTTCT
>NW_025124184.1:0-1078 GCF_004010195.1 Chiloscyllium plagiosum | reverse complement strand
TTCCCTCAGGTAGCATGTTCCACATTCTCCCAGCCTCCATCACAGGACCATTCGGTCCATTGTGTTTACACCAGCTTCGCACATGAGCATCATTACCTACTGCCAATCTCGTGATATTTTCTAATGTCGTTGAACTTTATTTCTATATATACAATCATCCCATGCTGTCCCAGGCAGCGTGTTCTATACCGCAACTACGAGCTCTGTGAGAAAACTTTTCCTCTTTCACATTTGCTTCTTTTGCAAATCGCTTTAACTCTAGGTCCTCTGCTTTTTTATCCTTTTCTAAGCACAGTTAGCTTCCACCCTCACCTACTCTATCCAACCCCTTCATTATTTTGAAAACTTCTATCAAATCTCCCCTCAGCCATCTCACAGGGAGAGCAGTCTCAGCTTCTTTGATCTATCTTCATAACTGAAGTTCTCATTCCTGGATCCATTCTTGTAAACTGTTTCTGTGTTGTCTCTGATGTGTTCACATCCTTCCCACAATAAGGCATTTACAACTGTACACAATATTCCAACTGAGTCTAACAAATGTCTTGTATAAATTTAACCTCATATCTCTGCTCTTGTACACTGAATGCTTTAATGTATTTCTCAACCTATCCTGCCACCTTCAATGATCTGGGTAAATATAAAGTTTCTCATTCCTGGATCCATTCTTGTAAACTCTTTTTGCATTGTCTCTGATGTGTTCACATCCTTCTCGCAGTAAGGCATTTACAACTGTACAGAAAATTACAACTGAGGAGTAACAAATGCCTTGCATAAATTCAGCATCACATCTCTGCTCTTGTGCACTGGATGCTTTAACGTATTTCTCAACCTGTCCTGCCACGTTCAACGATCTAAGTAAAACAATCCAGGTCCCCCCAATCCTGCACCCCCTTCAGAATTTATATTGTCCTTCGATGTTCTTCCAATCAAAGTGCACCACCTCACACTTCTCTGCATCAAACCGCATCTGGCGGCACTACAAACATGTCAATATCCATCTGGAGATTCACATTGAAATCTTCAGAGCTTCCAATTGGTTCAATCAGCAAAATTTGAACTTGTCACTTCATATCAAGAT
>NW_025124183.1:0-1078 GCF_004010195.1 Chiloscyllium plagiosum | reverse complement strand
TATATGAAGTTCACAAATAAGCCTTGATTTTTCGTCTGTTCATCAGATGTTCTTCAGAGGTGAAGAATCAAGAATTCCGGTCTCTTGTTTTTTTTTTCAACAGTTCTGGCAACTTTGGAGCAGAGAAACACGAAATTAACATTTTGAGTCCAATATGACTTGTTCAGAACAGCGTCATATCAGACTCGATGTGTTCACTGTGTTTTTGTCTCCAGATCCTGCCTCATCTCTATTTTGCATTTCTACATCATTTTGTGCTTGTATTCCATTATCGCTAATATTTTGCTTTTTTTGGTGGTTCTGGACTTCGAATATGATTATATTTGGACAATATGTTCCATTCCTTTTCGCAATACTTGTGTCAATGAAACCTGTATTACACTGGATTTGTTTCTTCTTTGAGTTGCCAAAAAAAATAACATTTTGCCAATATCCTCTTAAATGTGCACACCTCAGCAAATGCATTTTGATTAAAAAGGCAATTTTTAAAAAGGCTACACTTCATTAAACAACAGGAATATATTATTGATGCTGACATCCTCTGTGTCCTTCATAATAAGTTTGCGTCCTCCGACTCTGAAAGCTTATAATACATTTCATAGAATATTTACATTAAAAATGGTGACAAGGCAACCCATCATCTCTGCAGCAGCTCGGAATGAGCTATATACCGACTGTTACTCGTGGCAATTTCCCAGTTACACCAGGTATTTTGATATCTATGTCTGTTTTGAATTCCGAATATCCTGTCCAGATAGGAACAACCTTATTATCCTTTATAACCTGTGATTAAACATTCTACATATAAAATAAAATTCCCTACATAATGTTTAAAATTATCCTGTTCTATTTGCATTGTCGTTCAGTATTCTATGTCCCAAATGTCATCTGTTCCCTAACTCTGCATTGAATTCCATTCCAATGTACCATACTGTAAAGAATTAATTGGAACTGTTTGTTTAGTGTCTGTGATTAGCATCTATTCCCTGGAGCCTAACTGTATCTCTGGAGCATTTCTATCAACTATTAGTAAGGGGCTATTTCAATGTGTTATACCTTTGTAGCAGCAGATCCATCA
>NW_025124182.1:0-1078 GCF_004010195.1 Chiloscyllium plagiosum | reverse complement strand
TAAGCAGGGCAGACTCATACAGTGAATAGTAGACCCTGGGAAGTGTTGCTGAATAAATAGGACCAGGAGTGTGGGCACATAATTCTTTGAAAGTGGAAGGGTGGTCAAGAAAGTGCTTGCTTTCATGGGTCACAGCATTGAGTATAGGAGTTGGGACATTATTTTGTGGCTGTACAGGACATTGGTGAGACCACTTTTAGAACACAGCATGGAAGTCTAGTGGCCATTCATGTGGAAGGACCCTGTTAAACTTGAGAGGTTGCAGAAAAGAGTTACAGGGATGTTGCTGGGACTGGAGGTTTTGAGTTATAGGGAGAGACTGGGGAGTTTTAACCCTGGAGCATCAGCACCTGAGGAGTGACCATACAGAGGTTTATACAATTATGATGGGCCTGGAGAGGGTGAATATGAAGGTCTTTTATCCTCAGGGTACAGAGTGCATAACTAGAGGGCATAGAACATAGAACAATACAGCACGATGTTGTGCCAAATATTTGTCCTAGCTTAGGCACCTATCCATGTACCTATCCAATTGCCACTTAAAGGTCACCAATGCTTCTGACTCTGCCACTCCCAAAGGCAGCGCATTCCATGCCCCCCACCCCCCACTCTCTGTGTAAAGAACCTACCCCTGACAGCCCCCTATACCTTCCATCCTTCAACTTAAATTTATGTCCCCTTGTAATACTCTGTTGTACCCGGGGAAAACGTCTCTGACTGTCTACTCTATCCATTCCCCTGATCATCTTATAAACCTGTATCAAGTCACCCCTCATCCTTCGCCGTTCCAATGAGAAAAGGCCTAGCACTCTCAACCTATCCTCGTACGACCTATTCTCCATTCCAGGCAACATTCTGGTAAATCTCCTCTGCACCCTCTCCAAAGATTTCACATCTTGCCTAAAGTGAGGTGACCAGAACTGCACACAGTACTCCAAATGTGGCCTTACCAAGGTCCTGCACAGCTGCAACATCACCTCATGACTCTTGAATTCAATCCCTCTACTAATGAACGCTAATACACCATCGGCCTCCTTACAAGCTTTATCCACCTGAGTGGCAACTTTCAAAAAGCTAT
>NW_025124181.1:0-1078 GCF_004010195.1 Chiloscyllium plagiosum | reverse complement strand
CTCAGCTGTATCTTGGACAGTGCGCTGTGTCCATGTATACACACTCAGCTGTACCTAGGACAGTGTGCTGTGTACAGGTATACATACTCAGCTGTATCTCGGACAGTGCTGTGTCCAGGTATACACATTCAGCTGTATCTAGGACAATGTGCTGTGTCCAGGTATACACACTCAGCTGTGTCTAGGACAATGTGCTGTGTCCAGGTATACACACTCAGCTGTATCTAGGACAGTGTGCTGTGTATAGGTAAACACACTCAGCATTATCTAGGACAGTGGGCTGTGTGCAGGTATACACATTCAGCTCTATCTAGGACAGTGTGCTGTGTATAGGTAAACACACTCAGCATTATCTAGGACAGTGGGCTGTGTACAGGTATACACACTCAGCTGTATCTCGGACAGTGTGCTGTGTCCAGGTATACACACCCAGCTGTATCTAGGACAGTGTGCTGTGTCCAGGTATACATACCCAGTAGACACACTCAGCTGTATCTAGGAAGTGTGCCGTGTCCAGGTATACACACTCAGCTGTATCTAGGACAGTGTGCTGTGCCTAGGTATACACACTCAGCGGTATCTAGGACAGTGTGCCGTGTCCAGGTATACATACCCAGTAGACACACTCAGCTGTATCTAGGGAGTGTGCCGTGTCCAGGTATACACACTCAGCTGTATCTAGGACAGTGTGATGTGTCCAGGTATACACACTCAACTGTATCTAGGACAGTGTGCTGTGTCCAGGTATACAAATTCAGCTGTATCTAGGTCCGTGTGCAGTGTCCAGGTATACACACTCAGCTGTATCTAGGACAGTGTGCTGTGTACAGGTATACACACTCAGCTGTATCTAGGACAGTGTGCCGTGTCCAGGTATACACACTCAGCTGTATCTCGGACAGTGTACTGTGTACAGGTATACACACTCAACTGTATCAAGGACAGTGTGCTGTGTCCAGGTATACTCACTCAGCTGTATTTAGGACAGTGTGCTATGTCCAGGTAGAAAAACTCAGCTGTATCTTGGACAGTGCGCTGTGTCCAGGTATACACACTCAGCTGTACCTAGGACAGTGTG
>NW_025124180.1:0-1078 GCF_004010195.1 Chiloscyllium plagiosum | reverse complement strand
TCTAACCAATGTTATGTGTGCCTTTGACTCCCAAGAGCGTGCGGCCTACAGCGATGTTCCCTCCCTTTCAGCCTCGTCACGGGTAGAGCCTGGTTCGTTGGTGCTCGTCAAGAACTAGACTGGCAAAGGTCTCCAACCTCGTTGGGATGGCCCCTTCCAGGTTTTACTTCCCACCCCTACGGCGGTCCCAGTCGCTGGGCGCTCAGCTTGGGTGCAACTGCACCATTGTAAATTGATTGACCGCACCAATCAAAAGGGGGGAAGAGGAGGAGAGAATCCTGGATCTCAAAAAAAGGGTTGGCCCATGTCCAGTTGGGTTTTGAATTTTGCTGTTGTTCTAAAGTTAATCTTATTACAGATACTTGAACTAAGAGGAGGGACATGTGGGGGATCGCCTATCTCCTCACCTTTCTGATCACGTACAACATCCTGATGGGGAGAGCCACTAAGTATGGATGCGACCAGGAATGATCAGAGATTATCCACCACCCATGCTGAGGAGATGTCGTCCAGTGCACCGGACCAGACGCCTTTGACGTGTGGAACGTGATGAAGATTCATTATTGCAATGGACTCTTACATCAGAAAGACCAGATGGTCCATCTGGACAGTAGAAATCTGTGAGAGTTATCATGTCGTTACCATGTTTTTTTGATTTTAACATGCAGACGCAAGCCTAGTCAGGATAAAAATGATCAACCCTGTTATTATGGTAAATATGCCCAGGAACATAGTCCCTTTTTGTAGGACGGGCCGACTCGAGAAAAGAGAAGCCTGATGGGGGAAACTCCTCAATCCACAAACAACTTATTTATACAGGCCCACAGAACGCTCTTCACCCCAGAGGCAGTAGTATGTTACTCCTCTCTATCGGGAGATGACTTACCTGCCCCGTCCCCAGTCCCTGATTCCAATCTATTCATCAGACTTCCTACTGTCGACCCCATGAAGAGAAATATCACTTTCCAATACCTCGGGTCTGTGTATACAAACAGCTGGTGTAACACTGGCTGGGGTACAGCAGGCCTTATGCGGCACATGGACGTGGAACGGAACCCTTCCCTTGTGCATTTATAGG
>NW_025124179.1:0-1078 GCF_004010195.1 Chiloscyllium plagiosum | reverse complement strand
TTGCCCACCCCCATGTCACTCTCACAGTGACCCTCCATCACTGTCACAGTGACCCTCCATCACTCGCACAGTGACCCCTCATCACTCTCACAGTGACCCCCATCACTGTTTCACAGTGACCCCTCATCACTCACACAGTGACCCGCCACCACTGTCAGTCTCACAGTGACCCTCCATCACTGTCACAGTGACCCTCCATTTCTCGCACAGTGACCCCTCATCACTCACACACTCACAGTGACCCCCCATCACTCTCGCAGTTACCCCCATCACTGTCACAGTGACCCCCCATCACTCTCACAGTGACCCCCATCACAACTAATCTCACAGTGACGCCCCAAGACTGTCACAATGACACATCCATCTCTCTCCCAGTGATCCCCCGCTCACTGTTTCACATTGAACTCCCATCACTGTCACTCTCACATTGAGCCCCCATCACTGTTCCACGGTGACTCCCCTTACTCTCACAGTGACTCTCCCACCACTGTCACTCTCAAATTGACCACACATCACTGTCACACACACAGTGACAACCCCATCACTGTTTCACAGTGTTTCCACCTCACTCTAACAGTGACCCTCCCATCACTGGCACACTCACAGTGACCCTCCCCCCCATCACTGTAATAGTGAACCATGATCACTGTCACACTCACAGTGACCCACCATCATTGTTTAACAGTGACACTCCGCCATCACTCTCACATTGATCCCCATCACTAGTTCACAGTGACCCCCATCACTCTCACAGTGACCGCCATCACCATCACTCTCACAGTGACCCCACCACTCTCACAGTGACCCTCCTGTCACTGTTACTCTCACAGTGACCCCCCATCACTGTTTCACAGTGACCCCCCATCATGTATCATTGTTACCCCCCATCACTCTCACAGTGACCACCCATCACTCTCACAGTGACCACACATCACTCTCACAGTGAACACCCATCATTCTCACAGGAACCCAACCCACTCCCACAGTGACCCCCCATCATTGTCACTCTCACAGTAACACCCGCATCACTCTCACAGTGACCCCATCACTGTTTCACATTGACCCTCCCTCACACTCA
>NW_025124178.1:0-1078 GCF_004010195.1 Chiloscyllium plagiosum | reverse complement strand
ACGGAGTATGGTCTGTCGGAGCAAAAGTAAGAAAGTCATTCGTTTCTGCAGTGTTTCACAATACTGACTTTCCCGTGAGCAGTCGAACAGACTAAATGATTGTGCCACAGACTGCGACGGCAAGCTCCGCTAAAAAGTAATCCTTTAAAGCCGGTGTAAGCAACACAATGCTATTGGGGTACACCGCGTGGAAACAGATACTTCGGTGTATCTCGTCCATGCTCACCACATCGCCAAAATTACACAAGTCCTGTTCCCCAGCATTTGGCCCCAATCCCTCTAAACCCATCCTATCCAGAAATCATCCAATTACCTTTGCAATTTTCTGAGTGAAATAGCCTCCTCCACTTCCTCTGGTAACTCATTCCATACACTCACAACCTTCTGTGTGGGAAATGTGCCTCAGGTCCTTTGTCAATTTCAGCCCACTCACCTTAAACCTATGCTCTCGAGTTTTCAACTCACCCCAACTTGGGTAAAACACGTAAATACTCAGTTTACAAGCCTTCCTTAAGATCATGTCGCAGCCGTTACGCTGCAGGGAAAGTCGGCCCAGCCTATTCCCCCTCGCCCTCCGGTCCAACATTGACGACATCCTTGTCCATATTTTGTCAACAATTTCACGTGTCTTTTTTTTACGTTTTCAAGATGTCAATTACGCTGGACAACAACGAGGTATTGGAAACCGAAAGGTTAAACGGAGAATGGCTTCAACTTTCAGTGCTGGATGCCACTGAGCCGCAGCGTGGCCGGTTGAGGCTTGTTTCTGTAGTGTAGTGGTCATTACATTCGCCTAACACGCGAAAAGTCCCCAGTTCGAAACTGGGTAGATACTGCTTTGTTCTTCAACTGCAGCCTTTTACATGGACAAGAACGGAGCTTTCTTGCTTACTTTCCCATCTGCAAACCTACCTTCGAATTTGCTTGAACAAATCTGCTCTCGTAGTGAAATGTAATGGCATTTCATTTAATTACTATGCAAAGCATTGCAAAGTTTTTCTCCAACCTGGTTCTGATCATATGCCATTCTGTTTGAGAGTGCAGCTACCGCGTTCTGATCCTTCCACGAAAAGCAGTA
>NW_025124177.1:0-1078 GCF_004010195.1 Chiloscyllium plagiosum | reverse complement strand
CACACTCATTCCTTCACCGTCATACTGACCCCCTCACACACATTCCATCATAGTCAGCCTGACCCCCTCATGCTCACTCCATCATCCTCACTCTGACCTCCTCACACTCACTCCATCACCATCACACTGACAATCCCATACTCACTCCATCACCGTCACCCTGACCCCCTCACATTCAATCCATCACCATCACCCTGACACCCTCACACTCACACCATCTACGTCTCACACACTCAATCCATCACCATCACCCTGACACCCTCACACTCACACCATCTACGTCTCACTAAACCCCTCACACTCACTCCATCAACTTCACGTTGATCCCCTCACACTCACTCCATCACCGTCCCCTTTTCAACCTCACACTCACTCCATCACCGTCACCCTGACACCCTCACACTTGCTTCAACACCGTCCCGCTGACCCCCTCACATTCACGCAATTAGTCACAATGACCCCCTCACACTCACTCGGTTAACGTCACCCTGATTCCCTCACACTCACTCCATCACAGTCTCTCTGAGCCACTCACGCTCACTCGGTCACCGTCACTCTGATTCCCTCACACTCATTCCGTCACCGTGACACTGACCCTCCACACTCACTCCATCACCTTCACCCTGATCCCCTGAAAGTCAGTCCATTACCGTCACACTTATCCCCTCACACTCACATCATCACGGTCACCCTGACACCGACACACACTCAATCCATCACCATCACCCTGACCCTCCGTACTCACTCCATCACCATCACCCTGACCCCCTCACACTCACACCATCAACGTCACCTGGACCCCCTCACACTCACTCCATCACTGTCACCCTGCCACCTCACACTCACGCGATCACAGTTACACTGACCCTCTCACACTCACTCCATCACCACCACACTGATCCCCTCACACTCACTCCTTCACCGTCACCCTGACCCCCTCACACTCACTCCATTTCCATCAAACTGACCCCATCACACTCTCTCCATCACCGTCACACTGCCACCCTCAGACTCACTCCATCACCCTCACCTTGACTCAATCACACTCACACCATCGCCATCATACTGATCCTCTCAC
>NW_025124176.1:0-1078 GCF_004010195.1 Chiloscyllium plagiosum | reverse complement strand
CTTCAAGCCCCAGCACTGTCGGATATGTAAGTGATGCTTCAAGCCTCAGCACTATCGGATATGTCAGTGCTGCTTCAAGCCCCAGCACTATCGGATATGTAAGTGTTGCATCAAGCACCATCACTATCGGATATGTAAGTGCTGCTTCAAGCCCCAGCACTATCGGACATGTAAGTGTTGGTTCAATCCTCAACACTATCTGATATGTAAGTGCTGCTTAAAGCCCCAGCACTATCGGATATGTAAGTGCTGCTTCAAGCCCCATCACTATCGGATATGTAAGTGCTGCTTCAAGCCCCAGGACTATCGGATATGTAAGTGCTGCTTCAAACCCCAGCACTATCGGATATGTAAGTGGGGCTGTAAGCCCCAACACTATTGGATATATAAGTGCTGCTTCAAGCCCAAAGACTATCGGATATGTAAGTGTTGCTTCAAACCCCAGCACTATCGGATATGTAAGTGCTGCTTCTCGCCCCAGCACTATCGGATCTGACAGTTTTGCTTCAAGCTCCAGCACTGTCAGATTTGTAAGTGCAGTTTCAAGACCCAGCACTATCGGATATGTAAGTGCTGCTTCAAGCCCCATCACTATCGGACATGTAAGTGATGCTTCAAGCCCCAGGACTATCGGATATGTATGTGCTGCTTCAAGCCTCATCACTGTAGGATATGTCAGTGCTGCTTCAAGCCCCAGCACTATCGGATATGTAAGTGTTGCATCAAGCCCCATCACTATCGGATATGTAAGTGCTGCTTCAAGCCCCAGCACTATCGTATATGTAAGTGCTGCGTCAAGCCCCAGGACTATCGGATATGTAAGTGCTGCTTCAAGCCCCAGCACTATCGGATATGTAAGTGCTGCTTCAAGCCCCATCACTATAGGATATGTAAGTGCTGCTTCAATACCCAGCATTATAGGATATGTAAGTGCTGCTTCAATACCCAGCACTATCGGATTTGTGAGTGATGCTTCAAGCCCCAGCACTATCGGATATGTAAGTGCTGCTTCAAGCCCCATCACCATCGGATATGTAAGTGCTGTTTCAAGCCCCAGCACTATCGGACATGTAAGTGA
>NW_025124175.1:0-1078 GCF_004010195.1 Chiloscyllium plagiosum | reverse complement strand
AAAAGCAAAATCATTTTTTTTTTTTCATTTTTGGCAGATTTTAGTGAATGCGTATGACAAGGAAAATTGAAAAGGGAAAATTATATTATTATGCATGTATGCTCTGTCATTTGCTAAATCTCAGTTGAAATATTAAATTTCCACAATAATTTAGTTAATTTGGCAACTAAACATATATAGTGAGTTTTCCCAAGTCACAACATCTCTCGTATGCTTCACTGAGGTAAGATGTTACGCAATGTTACATCATGACTACTGCTATTCTTTATTACACCTACACCTTAAAAGGATGTCGGGTGTATGCGTATTTCATATATATAATATAAGAAGAAGAAACAAAGCAAACAGAAGAAATTAGTTCCGGGGCAGGAGAGGTGTGCTGGAACCAGAGAAGAGCTCCTTGGAGGGGGGGGAGGCTGTGGCCAAAAACAGTTGAGAATCACTGGACTAGACCATTGGACATTAGATGCATAGAGCTGTCGTTATATGCCGAATGCCTTTCGACTATAGGAAATATTCAAATTCCCTGCTGGTAAATGACATTCCATTGTCTGTGACCACTTCCAGGAGACTGTATATCACAAAAGATGCTGACAGCTTCTCAATTGCCATCCCTGAGTTTGCCAAACAGACTTAATGCATTATCCAACCACTTGAATGGGCATTCACACTGACCAAGAACATTATGCTGGTCCTTTCATCGGAACAATCAACTTGTAGCAAAAGTGAGGACTGCAGATGCTGGAGATTAGAGTCAAGAGTGTGTTGTTGGAAAAGCACAGCTGGCCAGGCAACATCCAAGGAGCAGGAAAATTGATGTTTTGGGCAAAATAATAAGAAAAAGAAACAAAGCAAATAGAAGAAATTAGTTCCAGGAAGGCCATGGAACCTGAGAAGAGCTCCTAGGAGGGCAGTGGCCAAAAACTGGTTGAGAATCACTGGGCGAGACCATTGGACGATGGCTTTTGCCTGAAACGTCGATTTTCCTGCTCCTCGATGCTGCATTTCCAGCACCACACTAACCAACATCTAACTGAATCCAGGGATTTCGCAGTGGGAGCGCTGCTGGTAGCAATTG
>NW_025124174.1:0-1078 GCF_004010195.1 Chiloscyllium plagiosum | reverse complement strand
TTACACGAGTATAAAGGAAGTAGGAGTATACTTAAGAAGGAAATGAGGAGGACAGAAAGTGGACATGAGATCGCTTTGGCAAATAGAATTAAGGAGAATCCAAAGGGTTTTTACAAATACATTAAGGACAAAATGGTAACTAGGGAGAGAATAGGGTCCCTCAAGGATCAGCAAGGTGGCCTTTGTGTGGAGCCGCAGAAAATGGGGGAGATACTAAACGAGTATTTTGCATCAGTATTTACTGTGGAAAAGGATATGGAAGATATAGAAAGTAGCGAAATAGATGGTGACACCTTCTAAAATATCCATATTACAGAGGAGGAAGTGCTGGATGTCTTGAAACACTTAAAGGTGGATAAATCCCCAGGACCTGATCAGGTGTACCCTACAACTCTGTGGGAAGCTAGAGGAGTAATTGCTGGGCCTTTTGCTGATAGTCACAGGTGAGGTGCCAGAAGACTGAAGGTTGGCTAACATGGTACCACTGTTTAAGAAGGATGGTAAGGACAAGCCAGGCAACTATAGACCAGTGAGCCTGCCATTGGTGGTGGGGTGGGGGGCAAGTTGTTGAAGGGAATCCTGAGGACAGGATGTACCTGTATTTGGAAATGCAAGGACAGATTTGGATGCGAGCATAAGAAGTACAGTTCGTAAGTTTGCAGATGACACCAAAGTTGGAGATGTAGTGGACAGCGAAGAGGGTTACCTCAGATTACAACAGGATCTTGACCAGATGAGTCAATGGGCTGAGGAGTGGCAGATGGAGTTTGATTCAGATAATTACGAGGTGCTGCATTTTGGGAAAGCAAATCTTAGCAGGACTTATACACTTAATGATAAGGTCCTGGAGAGTGTTGCTGAACAGAGACCTTTGAGTGCAGGTTCATAGCTCCTTGAAAATGGATAGTGAGAAGGTGTTTGGTATGCTTTCCTTTATTGGTCAGAGTATTGAGTACAGGCGTTGGGAGATCATGTTGCGGCTGTGCAGGACATTGGTTAGGCCACTGTTGGAATATTGCATGCAATTCTGGTTTCCTTCCTATCGCAAAGATAGAACATAGAACATAGAACATAGAAG
>NW_025124173.1:0-1078 GCF_004010195.1 Chiloscyllium plagiosum | reverse complement strand
TTGGAACATACAGTCAGTTTCTACTCATTTTTCCTGGACTTGGGTTTCAGTTCATTTTACATGCTAACACATTAAGTTACTGAATTACTAATTCAGATAAATATACACGCCTCTCGTGTCTCGTGTCAGTGATAGAACTGCATTGGCTTTTCTTTTGGAATAGATTAGATTCGACTGGATTGAATTTGATTGAACTGCATTAGTTTAGTTTAAAACTCAGAAAAAAATGAATCAGTGCAAATGATGATGTGGCCGTAGTATTATACATAGCACACCTGAAGAATAAAGATAGATTTTGGGCTCTGTTTAGGACAAAGAACTGGAAGTAGCAAACAATTTCCAGCAGGTGACAGAGTTCACACTGATAGTTTTATGTGAACAACGTAATTCCCGTTTGACTGATCCAGCACGTGGACTGTGGGCCATATTGAAAGGCAGCGGTAGAAATATATGAGTAGTTCGGATATTAACACAGTACTTGTGTTTACACGAAATACGAAGAAGACCAATAAAAGTGAACCATGAGCTTCACGAGATGTTTAATTTCAAAAGAAGCATCTAAACATAGACAGATTAGAGAAAAAAGACGAGTGATTTGCAATTGCAATAGGAGAAGGAAATCAAGATGATTTATAAAATGGAAGAGGTAAGGAAGTAATTAGAAATTAAAGATCAGAAACAGAAGTGCATTAAGAAAGCGAAATGAGGAAGCTTGTGACCAGACTATCAGCCCAGTAGAAAACAATTAATGTCAGATTCTGCTAAAGTCCCTTGTGGAAACCTTTGAGTTACAAAGTGAGTACGAGTGGAATGCTTTTGACGGGAACGCATTCCCAAAAGTATATAATGGAGATAACCTCATCCCTATCTTTCTCATTTCCAGCTAATTGTGGAACATTGGAAGCCATGGTTCGAACATCTACTGTACCACTTCCTTTAATATCCTCGGACGTAGGCCATCAGACCTCGGAGATGTTTTTGTCCTCAATCCTAATATTTTACTGAGTATTTCCTGACTATCGATGTTGAGTGTTCTAAGTTCTGTCTTTCTATTCCCTCTGACATGCCCGTTTCTCCA
>NW_025124172.1:0-1078 GCF_004010195.1 Chiloscyllium plagiosum | reverse complement strand
CACTGACTGATTGTCAATCCCTGTCACTGACTGTGATTCAGTCCCTGTCACCATCTGAGATTAAATTCCTGTCGCTGATTGAGATTCAATCCCTGTCACTGATTAAGATTCAATTCCTGTCACTGACTGAGGTTCAGTCCCTGTGACTGACTGAGAATCAATCCCTGTCACTGACTGATATTATACCCCTATCACTGACTGAGATTCAATCCCTTTCACTGACTGATATTCAAAGCCTGTCACTGATTGAGATTCAATCCCTGTCACTGACTGAGGTTCAATCCCTGTCACTGACTGAGATTCAATGCCTGTCACTGACTGAGTTTCCCTGTCACTGATTGAGATTCAATCCCTGTCACAGACTGAGATTCAATCACTGTCACTGACTGAGATTCAATCCCTGTCTCTGACTGAGATTGAATCTCTTTCACTGACTGAGATTCAAAGCCTGTCACTGACTGATTGTCAATCCCTGTCACCCTCTGAGATACAATTCCCATCACTGATTGAGATTCCATCCCTGTCATTGACTGAGGTTCAATCCCTGTCACTGGCTGAGATTCAATACCAGTCACTGACTGATTGTCAATCCCTGTCACCATCTGAGATACAATTCCCGTCACTGATTGAGATTCAATCCCTGTCACTGTTTAAGATTCAATTCCTGTCACTGACTGAGGTTCAGTCCCTGTCACTGACTGAGATTTGATCCCAGTCACTGACTGATATTCAATCCCTGTCACTGATTGAGATTCAATCCCTTTCACTGTCTAAGATTCAAATCCTGTCACTGATTGAGATTCAATTCCTGTCACTGACTGAGATTCAATCCCTGTCACTGACTGATTGTCAATCCCTGTCACCATCTCAGATTCAATTCCTGTCACTGATTGTGGTTCAATCCCTGTCACTGATTAAGATTCAATTCCTGTAACTGACTGAGGTTCAGTCGCTGTCACTGACTGAGATACAATCCCTGTCACTGACTGAGGTTCAATCCCTGTCACAGACTGAGGGTTAAACCCTGTCAATGACTGAGTTTCAATCCCTGTCACTGACTGTGATTCAATCCCTGTCA
>NW_025124171.1:0-1078 GCF_004010195.1 Chiloscyllium plagiosum | reverse complement strand
ACTCTGACATCTCCCTGGCAATGTGGAAAATTAATCAGCTCTGTCCAGTTCTCTAAGAGAGGAGTAGTTACAATCTGACCAATTACCACGCCCTCAGGCCCATCGCGATAGTCAGATTGGTGGGAGTTCTATTTGACAGAAATGTCAAGCAGCACAGAAATAACCAGTTCAGTGTGGTTTCCAATAGGTTCCCATGTGGAGATGGTGCTATTGTGGAAATGTCACTGGATTACTAATCCAAACCGGGAAAGTTCTCGGAGGTGATGGAAGCTGAAAGCAATTCATAAAATATTAAGATGCAAAATCTGGTGTCAGTAACAGTGACCTTGAAGTCAATGTCGATTGTAAACACCAATTTGCTTTACCAATGTAGTTTCCGGAAGTGAATTTCCCGTGCTTTCCTGGTCTGGCCTAAACGTGACTCCAGACACACAGACATGTGATCAACTCTTCAATGGTCTCTGAATTTGCCAAACAAGACAATCTATTGTATCAAACTGCTTTAACTTCTTAAAAGATAAACCAAGAGAGAACACTCAGCACCAGTCTCGGTATCGGAAAATGGAACAGGAAACACAGTTCTGTTGACCCTGCAGAGACCAACTTCCTAACATGTGAGAGCTTGTGACAACATTTACAGAGCTTTCCCACAGACTGCACAGAAACATCGGGAAAATGTAGGCCACTCAATACATTGAGCCTTCCTCATTTTCGTTCATGTTCAAACATCTCCAAACCACGACAAGCAGACCAAACACAGCCAGGAACCCTGGCCAGCTTATCATACATCAAAGAAATTTCAGAAATGACAGCCAGAATACTAAGACCTCTCGGAATCCTAGTCGACCCAAACCCACCAACACTCTCAAACAAAAACTAGCAAACTTAAAAGACCCAGTACATCCCATGGACAAAACCAACGTCGCCGACAAAATTCCATGCAAGGACTGCCACAAACACTACATACGACACACAGGAAGAAAGTTAGCCACTAGAATACCCGAACACCAGTTAGCCACAAAGAGATACGAGCCTCTCTCCCTCGTAGCCCGACACACGGATGAAAAAAAAAGCACCA
>NW_025124170.1:0-1078 GCF_004010195.1 Chiloscyllium plagiosum | reverse complement strand
ATTCATCACCTCTGCAACATCTCTGTGTCTCTGTGTCCCTCAGACCAACATTCATCACCTCTGTAACTGCTCTGTGTCTCTATGTCCCTTAGACCAACATTCTACACCTCTGTAACAACTCTGTGTCTCTGTGTCCCTTAGACCAATATTCTTCAACTCTGTAACAGGTCTGTGTCTCTGTGTCCCTCAGACCACATTCACATCTGTAACAACTCTGTGTCTCTGTGTCCCTTTGTCCAATATTCTTCACCTCTGTAACAGCTCTGTGTCTCTGTGTTCCTTTGTCCAACATTCTTCACCTCTGTAACATCTCTGTGTCTCTGCGTCCCAGAGACCAACATTCTTCACCTCTGTAACATCCCGGTGTCTCTGTGTCCCTTAGACCAACATCCTTCACCTCTGTAACAGCTCTGTGTCTCTGTGTCCCTCAGACCAACATTCTTCACCTCTGTAACATCTCTGTGTCTCTGTGTCTCTGAGACCAACATTCTTCACCTCTGTAACAGCTCTGTGTCTCTGTGTCCCTTTGTCCAACATTCTTCACCTCTGTAACATCTCTGTGTCTCTGCGTCCCTGGGACCAACATTCTTCACCTCTGTAACATCTCGGTGTCTCTGTGTCCCTGAGACCAACATTCTTCACCTCTGTAACAACTCTGTGTCTCTGTGTCCCTTAGTCCAACATTTTTCACCTCTGTAACAACTCTGTGTCTCTGTGTCCCTCAGAACAACATTCTTCACATCTGTAACAACTCTGTGTCTCTGTGTCCCTTTGTCCAATATTCTTCACCTCTGTAACAGCTCTGTGTCTCTGTGTCCCTTTGTCCAACATTCTTCACCTCTGTAACATCTCTGTGTCTCTGCGTCCCTGAGACCAACATTCTTCACCTCTGTAACAGCTCTCTGTCTCTGAGTCCCAGAGACCAACATTCTTCACCTCTGTAACATCTCGGTGTCTCTGTGTCCCTTACACCAACATCCTTCACCTCTGTAACAGCTCTGTGTCTCTGTGTCCCTCAGACCAACATTCTTCACCTCTGTAACATCTCTGTGTCTCTGTGTCACTGAGACCAACATTC
>NW_025124169.1:0-1078 GCF_004010195.1 Chiloscyllium plagiosum | reverse complement strand
GTCAATGTTCAGTGTGCAATGCTCAGTATTCAGGGTACAATGTTCATTGTGTAATATTCATTCTGCAATGTGCAGTGTACAATGTTCACTATTCAGTGTTCAACGTTCAGAGTACAATGTTCAGAGTAATGTTCAGCGTGCAATGTTCAGCGTGCAATGTTCAGTGTGCAATGTTCAGTGTACAATGTTCAGTGTAATGTTCAGTGTGGAATGTTCACTGTGCAATATTCAGTGTCCAATGTTCAGTGTGCAATGTTCAGTGTTCAATGTGCAATGTTCAGTGTACAATGTTCAGTGTACAATTTTCAGTGTACAATGTTCAGTGTACAATGTTCAGTGTACAGTGTTCAATGTGTAATGTTCAGTGTGAAATGTTCAGTGTACAATGTTCAGTGTGTAAAGTTTAGTGTGCAATGTTCAGTGTGTAATGTTCAGTGTGCAATGTTTAGTATTCAGTGTACAATGATCAGTGTACAAAGTTCGGTGTAATGTTCAGTGTGCATTGTTCAGTGTACAAAATTCGGTGCAATGTTCAGTGTACAATGTTCAGTGTACAATGCTCAGTGTACAATTTTCAGTGTGTAATGTTCACTGTACAATATTCAGTGTGTAATGTTCAGTGTGTAATGTTCAGTGTACAATGTTCAGTGTACAGTGTTCAGTGTTCAGTGCACAATATTCCATGTAAAATAGTCAGGGCACAAAGTGCAGTGTGCAATGTCCCATGTGCAATGTTCAGTGTGCAAAGTTCAGTGTGAAATGTGCAGTGTGCAATATTCAGTGTACAATGTTCAGTGTAATGTTCAGTGTGCAGTGTTCAGTGTGCAATGTTCACTGTGCAATATACAGTGTTCAGTGTACAATGTTCAGTGTACAATGTTCAGTGTGTAATGTTCAGTGTGCAATGTTCAGTGTACAATGTTTCGTGTTCAGTGTACAATGTTCAGCGTGCAATATTCAGGGTTCAGTGTACAATGTTCAGTGTACAATGTTCAGTGTGTAATGTTCAGTGTGCAATATTCAGTGTTCAGTGTACAATGTTCATTGTACAATGTTCAGTGTGTAATGTTCAGTGTGC
>NW_025124168.1:0-1078 GCF_004010195.1 Chiloscyllium plagiosum | reverse complement strand
AGTGAGGCGATTGCTCAGGCTTTGATCAAGAAAATGGTCCTCTCGAACCACTGAAGAGATCCAGGAGGATTCGGGAGTAGGCTATGTATTCCCTTATTCAAGAAGAAAAGTAGGGATAAGCCAGGAAACTATCAGCCAATAAATCTCACATCAGTGGTGGGATTGTTCTGGAGTCAGATGTAGAGACAGAGTATGCCATGGGTGCTCACAGTGCTGTGAGTCTAGCGTCATAGAATGATCCAGTTAAAAAACAGAACCTTTGCTCCAACTCGACAATGCCGAAAAGACATCCGATATTTATCGAATCACATTTGGCCGCATTTGACACACAAATGCTTCCGATTCAAATCCACAACCAGATGCCTTTTAAATTTTATGATTTTTGCAGTCTTTTACAAATCCTCCGGCAGTTAATTTCGCACATGCGCTATCCTCTAGGCGAAAGGAATTTGCCCCTCAGGTCTCGTTTAAACCGTTCCCCTCTCAGCCTGAAACAGAGACTCTTTCCTTTGGTCTCCCCTACCGTGGAGAAAAGGCAAACACTTTGCACCCTATCCATGCCCATGATGTTTTAATCTTTTATAAGGTCACCCATCAGCTCCAGGGAACAGGAAGAATCAGCCTCTTGAGGCTAATGCTCAACGGCAAACCAGCCAAAAGTGACGATGTACTTATAAATCTTTTGTGGTAACCACAAAAGGTTCACAGTGGGTCAATGGTAGCCACAGTGCTGTGGGGCTGGAGTCACGTATGGAGACAACTTAAGTCGGTGGTAATCACCGTGTTCAGCTTCTGGAGTCACGTGCAGAAACAGAGTAGATCATTTCGAAGCAATTTTTCCCACTGTTTTACTTACTGTGACAGAGTTGGTCAATAGTGCACTCAGTGCTATGGCCCTATAGTCCCAGAGCAGGTCAGTCACAACCACAGTGCTTTCAGTCTGAAGTAAAATGTGCAGACAGCGCGGGTGGGTACTGACCACATTACTGTGGGTCTGAGTCAAATGTAGGTACAGTGCAGATGAGTGGTAACCAAAGCACTATGTGTTCGGACTTATACATAGAGAAGGAGCAGGTCA
>NW_025124167.1:0-1078 GCF_004010195.1 Chiloscyllium plagiosum | reverse complement strand
CTTTTTTCATTGGAGAAAAGGAAGAGGAGAGGGAACCTAATTGAGGTAAACCAGATAATGAGAGGCATAGATAGAATCGATATCCAGAGACTATTTCCCAGAGCAGAAATGACGAAGACGAGGTGTCATAGTTTTAAGCTGGTTGGAGGAAAGTATAGAGGGAATGCCATAGGCGGGTTCTTTACACAGAGACTTGTGAGAGCATGGAATGCGTTGCCAGCAGCAGTTGTGGAAGTAAGGTCATTGGGGACATTTAAGAGACTACTGGACATGCATATGGTCACAGAAATTTGAGGGTGCATGCATGAGGATCAGTGGTCCGCACAACATCATGGGCTGAAGGGCCTGTTCTGTGCTGTACTTTTCTATGTTCTATGTTCTATCATATATAATCAAAGCCTGGAGGATAATGCGACAGGATGAGGGCAACCTACAGAAATCCTCCCCCTATTGTGGGAACATTGGGTTTCCAGCCAGGACCGACTGATGCTGTATTCAGAACTTGGGAGTCCAGAGGTATCTCCTGTTTGGGAGAACTGCTCGATGGAGAGGCCATGATGTTCTTCAAACAGTTGCGTCAGAAATTTGTGCTGCCTAGTAAAGATCTTTTTAAATATTTTCAATTACGAGACATTATACAAAAGAAGACCACATCGATAATTAATCCATATAAATCAGATAGGGGAAGGAGGGTGCTTCGGCCGATGGGTCCGCCTGCGGTCAGTACTCTCAACCACATACTATTTAGATTTTTTAGATTCCCTCGATTCCCTACAGTGTGGAAACAGGTCCTTCGGCCCAACAAGTCCACACCGACCCTCCGAAGAGCAACCCACCGAGACCCGAAACAACTAAAGATGCTGGAGTTCTGATCCAAAAGGAAACAGAGTGCTGGGGAAACGGAGTAGGTTTGACAGCCTCTGTCGAGAGAAAAACAGAGTTAGCATTTTGAGTCCACTCACCATGCATCAGACATGAAAGCAGCTAGGAAATAGTGTAATATGTGTTGGCGGATTGTGTTGAATATGGAGAAATAGATACATAGAAAAAATAAACAAAGGAACTGTGGATGATCAGC
>NW_025124166.1:0-1078 GCF_004010195.1 Chiloscyllium plagiosum | reverse complement strand
ATGCATTGATAGCTTTGCTGTTCTTTATGAAATACTATCTCTCCCTGGATACTATGTTAGTGTTAATGTGTTAGTAGAATTCTTCTGGATTCTAATATAACATGTAAAACAGAAGGAGCTCTTTTAGCCATTGAGTTTGCTCCACAATCCAAACAGCTAATTGTTTATCCAATAGCCCTCGACTACCCTTTCCTCCTTATGCTGAAACCGTGATTACCTTATTGATTCAAAGGTCATGTCTGTGTTACCATTGAACATAGTTGAATAAACAGACAGGAATGAACATCGTAAAAATGAATTTCACAGATTATGTAAAACAGAGAAAATTGCTGTCGTAAATGTGTGACACTATTTCATCGACTATGACATCTGGACTTAAGGTCTGAAACCAATCAAGTGCCCAAAATTATGAATGCTTTAATAATATTTCTTCCTATTATTTGAAAATCCAACGAAACAGGCCCAAACTAAGCAATGTCCTCTCACAAGAAAATTACTCAACAAGAAAGAAAAAAACAGGTGAAAGTTGACTGGGCTACCTTAAATGTAAAAAGATAATTTCTGAAGGAAGTACATCAAAACTGTCAATCGATTTCAATTGTCGAAATTGTTTTGTATTGATTTAGACAAAATGCGCTATTCCGTATCTTTTATTGTAAAAGGCAACAGATAATTTGTCCTTCCTATTTTTTGCTCAGCTTTGAAGCTACATTGTGAACAGCACAGCGCACAAATGCATTGATCACAAAAGGATGGATTGCAAACATTTTTGAAGTAATAAAGAGTGATATTGGTAAGTTGTTGACACGAATGATGACAACAATATGCCCACAAATTCATATTATGTTTCAATAGGGATAAAATAGAACAACAGCATGCACTTTTATTTTTGTGTTTTTGAAATGCGCTTGGAATATTGTAAAGCATCGAGATTTCTATAATTCTGAAGAACATTTTTCCAGAAATCAACTCAAACTTATTATCTGCCTGAAAGCATTGAACAAATGTAAACTCCACAGATGTTCGACCAGATGGAGATTAAATTTCGTGTGTTCATTTGAGGCACGCTTTTGGAAGA
>NW_025124165.1:0-1078 GCF_004010195.1 Chiloscyllium plagiosum | reverse complement strand
CCAGAGCATCAATATATCTAGCCATTCAGCACTCCCTGCACCCATCAGCCTTGCCCCTCTCACTAATCGGAACACATTGGCTCTGGACTCTCTGAAACCAAGTTTTGATGGCCTCGCATTTTTCAACCATCCCTTTACCTGTGAATAGGGTATCCCACTCAGCCTTTCACTGGGCTCGCCTAATACTTTCAAAATTGGTCTTGTTCAAAGTTAGAACTTTAATATTTACATCAGGTCTTTCCAATTCCTTAACTAATTTATAACTAATATTTATGCGTAACGGACTTGAACTGTTAAATACATACTTCCTGCCCCTCTGCAACAGGCTCGAGAGACTGAATGGGCTCCCCCTATTCCTCTGTAATAGAATGGAGAGGTTGCATATCCTCCTCCTGTTCCTCTGTAATAGACTCGTGAGGCTGAATGGTCACGTCCTGTCCCTCTATAACACACTCGACAGGCTGCATGACCTCCTCCTGACCCTGTGTAACAGACACGAGACATCAAATGACACAGCAACCTCTGGATTACGAGCTGGCGGTAAACTGTATCTGACGGAGGTCCATCCGTTCTCAGTAACTGAAATACAAACAACACAATGTACTCCAGGTGCCCTCTCAGTAACACTTCATACAGCTGCAGTGACACATCTCTTTGTTTTGAAACATTCTGTTGGCAAAATGTGCCAACATTCTAGCTTTCAACCTTTTCAAGTAGCAACAGGATAATATGGGCTGAATGGCCTTCTCTTATACATCTGTAAGTGGCCCATAGGGATAGAATGCTTTGGCCTGTTCCTGAGCAGCAAAATCAATGCTTTGTCTGAAGGTTATGAAAAGATTTGCTAACTGGGAACTTAAAACCAGGAGTAGCCTCACATTGGTCAATAAGTATTATACTTTGGGTTAAGGTATGTAGAAACATGCCCACCCAACATTTTTTAGGTAGCCGATCTGTTATTTTATAACTGCCTCCTTTTATAAGAAGAGTGGAACGTATATAGACCCCTGCAATGTCCTGTTAACACTCTCACATACAAGAATATAATATTAAAAAGATTGAAAGATTTATGGTTCAT
>NW_025124164.1:0-1078 GCF_004010195.1 Chiloscyllium plagiosum | reverse complement strand
GATAACTCCCAAGAGGGTCTTTTACCCTTCGTATTTTTCAGCTCTACATCCCCTGACTCTACAGCCCCTGATCCTCGGTCCCCCCGTGCAAGGGACTGAATATCATCCCTTAACAACATGGTCACCCCACTCCTTCTGCCCGTCAGTCTGTCCTTACGATAGCACGTGTAGCCTTGAATATTCATTTCCAAGGCCCTGTCCACTTGAAGCCACGTCTCAGTTATCCCCACAATTTCCAAAAGAGCCTCAAGCTCATCCATCTTATTTCTAATGCTTCGTGCATTCATATATAGTATTTTTAATTTGTTACTGCCCTCACCCTTCCCATCAACTCCTATTTCACTCAATCTTACAACATGATCCCTTTTTGAGATTTCTGCCTCATTGATACAGAAATGATACAGTTGTCTTTCTTGACTTCCCTTGTTCTAACTTTCCCTCCAATTTCCTTCTTAAACATCCAGTTTGCCCCCCCCCCCCCGCTACTTAGTTTAAACGTAGCTGCGTTGCAGTAGCAAACCTGCCTGTCAGAATGCTGGTCCCTAACCTATTAAGGTGCAAACCATCTCTCTTGTAGAATTTATGCTTACCACAAAACATAACCCAGTGATCCAAGAATTTAAATCCTTGCTTCCTGCAGCAGTTCCCCAGCCACATGTTCAAGTCCATTATCTCCCTGTTTCTGGCCTCAACAGCCCGAGGAAGTGGAAACAAACCGGAGATAACCACCTTGGACATCATGCTTTTCAGCCTTCTTCCCAGTTCTCCGAAGTCCCGCTGTAGTATGTTCCTCCTCTTCTTCCCGACATCATTTGTGCCAACATGTACCACCACCGCTGGCTCTTCACCTTCGTCCTTGAGGATGTCCTGCACTCTGTCTGTGATGTCTTTAACCCTGGCACCAGGAAGGCAACACACCATCCTTAAGTCCCGCCTGCTGCCACAAAAAGCCCGGTCAGTTCCTCTCACTATGGAGTCCCCTATTACCACGGCTCTGTGCGATGTCCGACTCTTCCGCTCTTGCGCCAACTTTTGATTGACAGACCTGGCCGCCTCGCGGACTGGCAGTGCCATCTGT
>NW_025124163.1:0-1078 GCF_004010195.1 Chiloscyllium plagiosum | reverse complement strand
AAGCTCGAATTGGACATGGCATGTGAGGAATGTTAAAAACCAAAAGCTGGAAGGAACCTGAACAGGGAATGAGCAGAGCAAGGAGGGGCCATGCCCTTCGCAAGTAGGGTTAAAGTGAATCCCAATTCGTTCTGGAGATAATTACCCACAAGAGGATGTGAACATGGATCGTTACAGCGCAGTCCAGGCCTTTTGGCCCTCAATGTTGCACCGACCTGTGAAAATAATCTGACGCCTATCTAACCTACTCCCTTCCAATATTACCCATATGTATGTCCAATGCCCATTTAAATGCACTTTGCGTCGGCGATTCTACTACTGTTGCAGGCAATTAAGTCACCTCTCGACCTTCTTCTTTCCAACTAAAACAGCCTCCATTCCCTCAGCCTTTCCTCTTAAGACCTTCCTTTCATACCAGGCAATATCCCAGTAAATCTCCTCTGTACCCTTTCCACAGCTTCCACATAACTCGGAAAGAGGGCGGGCCAGTCAACACTAAAGGAAGGAACTTGTGCTTGAAGTCAGTGGAAGTGGACGAGATCCTAAATAATCACTTTGCATCGGCATTCACCCAGGAAAAGGAAATAGAGGATAATGAGATTTGTGTGGAGCATGCTAATGTGCTTGAGCATTTTTGAGGTCGAGAAAGAAGCGTTAGATTTCTTGAACAGCATGAAAGTGGATTAACCCCGAGGACCCGATGGTAGCTACCCCAGGTTATTGAGAAAGGCAAGACAGGAGATTTTTGCGGTCTTGGCCATGATTTTTGAATCCTCACTAGCCACTGGAGAGGTCGCAAAGGACTGGTCAGTAGCTTATGGTTTTCCTCTCTTCAAGAAGGGAAATACGGACAATCCAGGAAATTATAGCCTGGTGAGTCTCACCTCTGTGTTTGGGAAGCTTTGGACAGACTTCTTATGGATAGGATTTATGCGCATTTGGTAAAGAATGACCTAATTAGAGACAGTCAGCGCAGCGCCATGAGATGCACAGGGTTGACGGTCAAAATGTTTTACCCAGAGTTGAAATATCTTTAAGAGAGAATGTGAGGGGGTGGGGCTCAAAGGAGATTTGAGGG
>NW_025124162.1:0-1078 GCF_004010195.1 Chiloscyllium plagiosum | reverse complement strand
TCCCACATGCTTCCTTACTATCTAAGTTTGAAAAGCTAAACCACCCGACTATCCTGCCTTTTCCAAAAATCTCCTTTAGTGAAGGTGGTGAGTTTTGGATTCAGCATTCCAGTTATTACCGTAAGAAGATAAACACTGGGCACAGGGGAGGCAATGCAGCCCTTCCGACCAGCTCCACCATTTAATACCATGATGATTGAGCTCACCTCGGTCTCAGCTGGATTTCCCTGCCTGCTCTCTCTCACCCTTCAATTCATTGCAAATTCAACATCTGTATCTCTTCAGTAAATTTGCTCATTGTCCTGGCATCCACCGCATTTTGAATAGGGAATTCCACAGATTCACAGCACATTGACATAAGTACATTCTTCTTCATGACAATGGAATAGAATCCCTACAGTGCAGAAACAGGGTAATCGTCCATGGAGTCCACACCAACCCTATAATGAGCATCCCATTCAGACTCACCCATTCCCTGTATTTCCCATGGTTAATGGCTTAACCTGCACAGACATGGACACTGGGAATTTCGCATAACCAAACCACTTAACCTGCACATCTTCGGACTGTGGGATGAAACTGGAGCACCCAGAGGAAACCCGCACAGACACGGGGAGAATGCGTAAACTCCACACAGTCACCTAAGGCTGAATCAAATCCAGGTCCCTGATGCTGCGAGTCAGCAATGCTAACCATTGAGCCACCTCTGCTTAAAATCTGCTCCTCCTATTAACCACCCCACACCCCAGTTGGCTGAATCTATATTCCTTATATCAGAAAATCAGGTTGTGGAAGCAGATGTCTCAGTAAAACTCAGTGACAGTCCATATATTCTGTGTGTCTATATGGGGATCCTATACACAACACCCTCCAGTCCACACTTTTCAATCACTTTCCAGAAACATGGCTCCAGTGGTTTCATGGGGACTACAACTCCCACAATCCCTGAAGCAGGGACCACACGTGTGTGGGGAAATCCGGCACTGTACATGTACAGAATGTGAGCGGGTTTTCGAGCATGTGCTTTGGGTAAGTATACTTTGCAGAAGGTTTTTCACACTGCGATTGGCTGGAGGAG
>NW_025124161.1:0-1078 GCF_004010195.1 Chiloscyllium plagiosum | reverse complement strand
TTCACATTATAAAAGAATTCCATTCCCAACATTAAATGAATGAAGATTCTTTGGCCTGCCTACAATTCAAGGATACCTTTCCTTCGGGCATTCCGACTGTTCATAATATTCGAAGTGCGATCTGACTCGCACCTCGCATAGTTTTAGCATAACGTCTCCATATTAGACTGCATTCTTTTTTCATAAATGCAAACATTTGATGTATCATCTCTAATACCTGCTGACAATGTAAAGTACCATTTTCAGACTGATACACAAAAACTCCCACAACACTTTGTGCAATCAGTCTGAAAGCAAACGGTGTCAGCCTGGGTGTATGTTGGGAACATGCTGGAAGGCATTGTAAAGGAGTTGGCAATAAACAATAACTGGACACTGACAAACAACGGAAGATGCATGATTTTATAATAGGCGAATATTTTTAAATCTGTTGGATATTATATTTTCACGCAAGGATGAATTTCAGAACAGATAAAGGTGGGGGGGAGAGTGGTGGTAGGGGGATATTTGAAGGTACAGAAGCATTTTGACATATTTCAACAGGGCAGGGTCCGTGGAACAGGAGAAGCAGGGCTTTTGCCTTAAACGTCTATTTTCCTGTTCCTCGGCTACTGCCTGACCTGCTGTGTTTTTCCAGCACCACTCTCACCTTAACTCTAATCTCCAGAATCTGCAGTAACCACTTCTGTGATGTTTAAACAAGGGACTAATGGTTACCAAGTGAGGAAATAGGGTCTCTTAAAAGTCAATGAGGCTGTCCATATGGAACCAATGCTGATGAGGGAGTTCGCAAAGTAATATATTGCATTTGGATTTACTGCGGAGTAAGACATCGAAGCTCGGGAACGTGATAAAATTAATAATGATGTCGTGAATACTGCTCACATTGGAGAACAGGAGGTTTAGGATGACATGAAATGCGACAAAAGTAGAAAACACCTTGGTGTCACGAGGTGATATGTATTCTAACACCTTGTGAGAAGCCAGGGCAGAAATTGTACGGCCCCTGGCCGACATATTTGCATCATCTACAGCAACTATGGGTCAATGGGACTGATGGCAGTGAAAGGTAGGTTGT
>NW_025124160.1:0-1078 GCF_004010195.1 Chiloscyllium plagiosum | reverse complement strand
TATCTGTACACAGAGACTGGTGAGCCTGGGGAAGTCTCTCCCAGATCAGGCTGTGGAAACCAAGGCACTGATTATACACAAGGATTTCTAGGCAGTAAAACGGTGGCAATAACAGGCTTACGGTGTGGAGATAAAGGATCAGCTGTCATTGTATTGAACGGGGTAGCACACTCTACTACTATATTTTTCTGGTGGTTAATCACGTTGCAGGATATGTATATTGTTTGGGAGAACTGCATTGAGGAGATTTCCTCCATGAGCTGGAATTGGAGAAGGCTCAGTGTGCTGATTGGCCTACTCATTTCCCGATGTTTCTGTGCAGTCTGTGGAAACGCTCTGTCAATGTCATCAGAAGCTCTCAGATGTTCAGAAGGAGGTCTCTGCAGGGACAACAGGACTCTGTTTCCCACTCCCTTTTCCAATACTGACGCTGGTGCCGAGTGTTCTGTCTGGGTTTATCCTTTAAGACCTCAAAGCTGTTTGATGCTATTAAGTGTCTCCCTTGGCCAATTTAGAGACCATTGAAGAGTGTATCACATATCTGTGTGTTCGGAGTCAGTTTTAGGCCACACCAGGAGAGCACGGGAGATTCACTTCCTCAAAGTACATTAGTGAAGGAAATTACTGTTTACGAATTGGCTTCAAGGTCACTGCTACTGACCAGATTTTACAACTTGATGTTTTATTAATTGTTTTTAACTTCCACCAGCTGCCAGAGCATGGGCCTGATCTGGATTAATAATTCGGTGACATTTCCACAACTCCACCATCTCCATCATCTTTCTGGACCTACCAGAAACCACACTGAGCAGGTGATAATGTCGGAAATGACTCTCTTTGGTTTGAATATCGTGATGGGACAGAGGGGTTAGTAATCGATCAGATTGTAATTATTCTCCTCTTAGGGGACTGGACATAGCTGAGTAATTTTCCATTTCCAGGGAAATGTCAGAGTTGGATCTGGAATGAAACCGCTTCCAAAGGGACACGGCTTGTTGTGCAGCACAAGTCTTCAGTCCTATTGCAGGAATGGTGTCAGGGCCAATGCCTCTGTCGTATCTATTGTGTTCAGCTGTTT
>NW_025124159.1:0-1078 GCF_004010195.1 Chiloscyllium plagiosum | reverse complement strand
CTGTGAGGCAGCAGCGCTAACCACTGTGCCACCGTGCCGCCCACCCACTGTGCCACCGTGCCGCACACTATCTCCCTCACTACCTCAGAAGGTGCTTCATCAATACCTCAGAAATTGCTTCCTCAACACCTCAGAAAGTGCACCCTCAGTACCTTAGATAGTGCTCCCCCAATACCTCATAAAGTGCTCCCTCAATACCTCATAAAGTGCTTCCTCAATACATCAGATTGTGTTCCCTCAATACCTCAGAAAGTGCTTCCTCAATACCTCAGAAAGTGCTCCCTCTGTACCTCAGATAGTGCTCCCACAATACCTCAGAAAGAGCTACTTCAATACCTCAGATATTTCTCCCGCAGTATCTCAGATAGTGCTCCCTCAATACCTCAGAAAGTGCTCCCTCAATATCTCAGAAAGTGCTTCCTCGATACCTCAGAACTTGCTCTCTCAGTACCTCAGATAGTGCTCCCACAATACCTCAGAAAGTGCTCCCTCTATACCTCAGAAAGTGCTTCCTCAATACCTCAGAAAGTGCTCCCTCAATACCTCAGAAAGTGCTTCCTCAATACCTCAGAAAGTGCTCCCTCTGTACCTCAGATAGTCCTATCTCAATACCACAGAAGGTGCTCCATCAATACCTCAAAAAGTGCTTCGTCAATACTCCAGAAAGTGGTCCCTCAGTACCTCAGATAGTTCTCCCTCAGTACCTCAGAAAGTGCTCCCTCAGTACGTCAGATCATGCTTCCTCAGTGCCTCAGAAGGTGCTCCCTCAGTATCTCAGATAGTGCTTCCTCAGTACCTCAGAGAGTGCTCCCTCAATGCCTCAGAAAGTGCTTCCACAATACATCAAATTGTGTTCCCTCAATACCTCAGAAAGTGCTTCCTCAATACCTCAGAAAGTGCTCCCTCAATACCTCAGAAAGTGCACCCTCAGTACCTCAGATAGTGCTCCCTCAGTACATCAGAAAGTGGTCCATCAATACATCAGGTAGTTCTCCCTCAGTACCTCAGAGTGTGCTTCCTCAATACCTCAGAACTTGCTCCCTCAGTTCCTAAGATAGTGCTCCCTCAATACCTCAGA
>NW_025124158.1:0-1078 GCF_004010195.1 Chiloscyllium plagiosum | reverse complement strand
CTTACAAGGAAGACCGCAGGGATGAGCTACCTCAGTCAATCAGGCAGATTAAAGAAGCGTTACTCTCTTTAGAATAACGTTGAGAAGCTGTTACAAGTGATCAATATCATGAGGGATCTAGACAGAGCAGGTAGAAACAGTGCCAGTACTGGGAGCATTAATGACTAGGGGACACTAACTTCAGGTGAATGGCAAAAATTAAAACTATGAGGAAAAAATGCTATACAGCAAGTGGTTAGGGTGGAATTTATTGACTGCGAATATGGTGAGAACAGATACAAGTGAGGGTAACAAAAGGGGTTTGGAAAAGAGCCTGAAGTGAAAATATTCGCAGGGGATAAAACTTGCTGAGTTTGCAGAGAGGCAGTCGACCCTTCAAAGTCCCTCCTAGCAGAAGGATGTTATGAAACTTGGAAGGGTTCAGAAAATATTTACAAGGACGTTGCCAGGAATGCAGGATTAGAGCTACAGGCGGAATAGACTGGGGCTGTTTTCCCTGGTGCATCGGACGCTGAGGAGGTGACATTATAAAGGTTTATAAAATCAAGAGGGCATGGATAGGTCTTTTTCATAGGCATGAAATAGACACGGTCTTTGTCCTGAGGTGGGGGAGTCCAGAACTAGAGGAGAGGGGTTTAGGGTGAGAGGGGAAAAATTTAAAAGGGACCTACGGGGCAACTTTTTCCACGCAGCACTTGATGTATGTAAGGAATAAGCTGCCAAATGACGTACGTTTAAAAGGCATCTGCATAGGAAGGGTTTAGAGAGAAATGGCCAACTGCTGGCAAACGAGACTAGGTTAGGTTAGGATATCTGGTCGGCATGGATGAGTTGGACCAAAGGGTCAGTTTCTGTGCTATATATCTCTATGACTCTAAATGGTTTCCTTTTGTGTGTGTGGGAGAGAGAGAGCGCGCGAAAGAGAGAGCCTGCGAGAGCGAGTGTAAGAGCGAGCGAGAGAGCAAGCGAGAGAGCGAAATCAAGAGTGCGCAAGCAAGAGCAAAAACGAGAGTGCTCGAGCAAGAGCGAAATTGAGAGAGACAGAAAGAGCAAGCGAGAGAAAGAGCGAGCAAAAGAG
>NW_025124157.1:0-1078 GCF_004010195.1 Chiloscyllium plagiosum | reverse complement strand
TCACTGTCCATCCAGATACATCACTGACCACCCACTGATTGTCACTCTCCATCCAGATACATCACTGACCACACACTTATTGTCACTGCCCATCCAGACACATCACTGACCACCCGCTGATTGTCACTGTTCATCCAGATACATCAGGGACCAGAAACATATTCTCACAGTCCATCCAAATACATCATTGACCACCCACTTGTTGTCACTGTCCATCCAGATACATCACTGACCACCCGCCTATTGTCACTCTCCATCCAGATACATCACTGACTACCCTCGTATTGTTACTGTCCATCCAGGTTCATCACTGACCACCCGCGTATTGTCACTGTCCATCCAGATACATCATTGATCACCCACATATTGTCACTGTCCATCCAGATACATCACTGACCACCCCCTTATTGTCACTGTCCATCCAGATACATCACTGACTACCCTCGTATTGTTACTGTCCATCCAGGTTCATCACTGACCACCCGCGTATTGTAACTGTCCATCCAGATACATCTGCGAGCACCAGCGTGTTGTCACTGTCCATCCAGATACATCACAGACCACCGATTATTTGTCACTGTCCATCCAGATACATCACTGTCCACCCACGTATTGTCACCGTCCATCCAAATACATCACTGACCACCCACTTATTGTCACTCTCCATCCAGATACATCAAAGACTACCCTCGTATTGTTACTGTCCATCCAGATACATCACTGACCACACACTTATTGTCACTCTCCATCCAGATACATCACTGATCACCCACTTATTGTCACTCTCCATCCAGATACATCAAAGACTACCCTCGTATTGTCACTGCCCATCCAGATACATCACTGACCACCCGCTGAATGTCACTGTTCATCCAGATACATCAGGGACCAGAAACATATTCTCACAGTCCATCCAAATACATCATTGACCACCCACTTATTGTCACGGTCCATCCAGATATGTCACTGACCACCCGCGTATTGTCACTGTCCATCCAGATACATCAGTGAACTTACTAGAATTCTTACAGTGTGGAAGAATGTCATTCAGCCCATTGAGTCACACCAACCCTAAGAG
>NW_025124156.1:0-1078 GCF_004010195.1 Chiloscyllium plagiosum | reverse complement strand
TCATCCCATCAAGTCCACACTGACCCATCCGACAAGCATGCCACCCAGACCCACCCTATCACGTCGTTTCTGCCGGTGAGTGAGACTAGGTCACAAGATTAGGAGGAGTAGGTTTAAGACAGAGGAGAAGGAACTGCTTTTCGCGGAGAGTGGTGAATCTATGGAATTCTCTGCCCAAGGAAGCAGTAGAAGCAGCCATATTCAAGACATCGTTCGATGGGATTTTGTATGGTAGGTGAATTTAGGATAGTCAGGATAATGCAGCTAAGAGGAGCTGAGACGATGGATAGATGAGCCATGATCTTCATGAATGGTGGAGTAGCTCGATGGACCAAATGGCCTACTCTTGCTTCTATTACTGCGAATGTATAAACATGCATTTTTCATGGCCAATCCGTATCAAGGCAGGTGAGCAACGTGGTGATGCGGAAATGAACAGCAGAGAATGATAGAATGGGACACGGAAAGTAAATGTCCCAGTCCAAAGATGTGCAGGTCAGGTCAAACGACCATGCTAAATTGTCCATAGTGTTAGGTTCATTAATCAGAAAGAAATGCGTCTGGGTGGGTTACTCTTCAGGGTGTCGGTGTGGGCTTGTTGGGCCGAAGGGCCTGTTTCCACACTGTAGGGAATCGAATCTAATCAATCAAAACTGGATTCTACAGAACACAAGAAGTGAAACTGAAGACTGTATGGCTGAATGTGCGCTGCAATGTAACACAACTGAATGAATTGACTGCACACATTGAAGAGAATAATTATGATCTGAGACTCCTTACAGGGACCTGGCTTCAGGAGGACAAGGATTGGATCTGAATATTGAGAGGGTACGTGGCATTTAGGTTGAATAGGAAGCGAGGTAAAGGTAGAGGGTTGGCACTGCTAATAAAAGCACCAATAACATGGTACTCTGGTGTCAGCTCGGATTTCAGGTCCTGATTTCTCTGTCCTCTTCTCCCTGTTCCGACAGAGTAAGATGTTGTCTGTTCTCAGCTCAGCTGGCTTTCTGCTGAAACTTTGAGCCCCTTTTACACCTTCCAGAGAAATAAAACATTCAGTCGATCAAGGCCCAATCCA
>NW_025124155.1:0-1078 GCF_004010195.1 Chiloscyllium plagiosum | reverse complement strand
TCCAATAATTTCCCTCCCCCTGCTATCAGACTACCTGCTCTGTAATTACCTGGCCTACCCCTGCTGCCCTTCTTGAACAAAGGAACCACATTAGCGATCCTCCAGTCATTCAGCACTTCACCTGTGTCCAGTAAAGTATTATATTTATCCACCAGGGCCCCAACAACCTCTGGGTAATTTGCATGGGGTCAAAGAACGCTGGTTCAGGCAGTGACACCCACATCCCATGAATGAATAAATAAAAATACATATGTCCCTCCCTACCTCTATAAACCCCTCCAGTTGCAGCAATCTGTACTGGCTTTGGAACACCGTTCAGGCCCTGACTGCTCTCTGTAACACTCTCACCACCTCCAGCACCTTCACCTCTCCATGTTCGTATCGTGTCAATAAACTTTGACAATGATTCCCCTTCCCATTGCCCTCCTCCTGCTAGCAGACCCATTGCAATCCCTTTAAAACTTACTCTAAAACTCTCTCTCACTTCAGGATGTTAAGTACTTTGTGATGATCTTCACAGCCTCATAATCTAATATGATCCATTTTGTCCTGAGTGAGGGACCGGTGGGGAATTCTTGCTGAGGTTTTGTCTGTTTCAGTGGAATGTCCTTTTGTTGAGTGTTTTACACTGTTCCTTCAAATGTTTTCCACTGTTCATTTACAGGCACATATTTCAGTCTGTTTCGCCTCTTTACTTTGGTCACTTCTCCTCCCCAACTCATGTAATTGGCTGTTTTTGTTTCTAGTTGTAGCTTGGCCTTTCTGTGTTTCACTTTAAAACTTTATATTTCTTTAAACTGCACTTTATTGCAATTTCCAAGAGGATCTCTCCAGGTGACATTACTCATTCACTAAGTTTTATCATACAACAGTCACTCAGAGACAGTTATGTCCCTCGCCAGTTGCACAATTTGTTATTCTAAGAAACACTGAAAACTAATTCTCTGAACTCCTCTTCCAATATCACAGTTGTCAGTGTGATTGTCCCAGACTTTGTGAATATTGACGTTTCACTAAATGTTCACCATGCCTTTATTAAAAATTTCAATGAATTCCTATTTATTGCAGTGACGAGCCA
>NW_025124154.1:0-1078 GCF_004010195.1 Chiloscyllium plagiosum | reverse complement strand
CAGAATCTCTGGTTTGGTCAGGCCTTGCTTTGCCAGCCTTGCCTAGCAAGCAGCTTCACACCCTGTGCCCAATCAAAGACCCACCGTTGGCTCGTTCCACAGCTCGCTCCCGGACATGAAGCTGGGGAAGTGGGGAGAGGTGACTGAATCCCCCCCCAACTATCAGCATCCTGGGGGTTACCGTCTCCAACAAGAGAGAATCTAACCATCGCCCCCTTGACGTTCAATGGTGTTACCATCACTGAATTCCCCCCAACACCAACATCCTTTCTTTCTTAAGAATTTTTTTTAATTGGCAAAGTTGAGAGAGCCTGATATTATCCAGTCAGCCCGTAGGTCTGGTGAATTTCTGAGGGAGGGAGCAGCCCTCCCAGTTTTCCTGGAGTGCAGGGATGGAAAGGGACAAATTCTGGGTTTGGGGAGGGGGGGAGGAATTCGAGTACTCGACGGCGGTGCATTAATGACTGGACAAATAGGACTGGGAGGGCAAACAGAGATCACCCCAGGTGCCTGCAATGTCTCACCTCACCACCAGGTAGAGACATTTCCACAGAGGTGACTGACACACACACACTCACCACGTGCTGCACTCTGCTGTTCAGCCACAAGGTGGTAGCAGTCAGCCTCTGTTGGACCCTGTTCTCCATTTCTGCTGCTTGGTTGGTGGGTCAACCTGCGTGCCCTCGAGCGGACTCAAACCTCATCCTGGGCTTCCCCCGCGCCCACCCTTCCCCATCGCAGGATCAATGGAAAAAGCTTCCCGAAAGCTGGAACATTTCCCCTCGCCGGGGCGAGATTCCACGTCGTGTCCGATCAGCGAGCAGTGCACCTTGGGACAGGATTCACGCAGGACCATGATCCTCTCGGTGTGCGGCCATCGCCTTGCCGACCCTCCTGGGGATCGTCCCGGAGTCCGGCATGTGTATAGACGTCTAAGCTGCAGAAGGCCCCGCCAATGTTGTTTGACACTGGTCCTTCATGGACGAGTGAGTGAGTGTCAGCTTAATGGAAAGAGCCAATCACAGCATCACTCGCCCATGCCACCCTCTGTGTGAAAGAGTTGCCCCTTAGCTCCCTT
>NW_025124153.1:0-1078 GCF_004010195.1 Chiloscyllium plagiosum | reverse complement strand
TTGAGTATTCCACATGCCAAATCTTTATACACTTTCGGAGATTGTCCAGGTCATTCTGCAGGCTTCCACCTTCTAAATACGAATTATCTGTCCCCGTATCACTGTCTCATCTGAAAACGTAATAATAACGCCCTCTATTCCTTTAACCAGATCATTCATGCATAACTTGGACAGTTATGGTTTCAACACAAACACCTGATGAACTTCACGAGTCACCACCTGCCATTCTGAAAGAACCCCGCTATCCCAACTCCATGTTTTCTGCCAGTCAGACACTCCTCAATCTATGCCAGTACCTTGCCACAAACACAATGTATTCTTACTTAAAACCTTCCTAAAATGCACTTTGTGAAATGCCTTTTGGAAATACAAACAAATCACATCCAGTGGCTCTGCTTTGTTTCACTTGCTCTTCGACTCCTCAAAGAATTCTACCAGATTTTATGAAGCACTGCCGTCTCTTCATTTACTCCTTTGAACACATCCTTACAATGACATGCCACGTTGAGTTTAACATGTGAATATATTAATGGGGTATTAGTTCCAGTAAACTTGAACAGCACATCGCACAGACTAGACACTTGCAAGGTTTTCATCAATGTGAACAGGTTGATGACAAAACAGACCCCAGTAACTTGTATCATGATTCCCATAGTAAGAGCATTGAGAAAATCTCTCCTCAGTGTCATGATTTGGAGATGCCGGTGTTGGACTGAGGTGTACAATGTTAAAAATCACACAACACCAGGTTATAGTCCAACAGGTTTAATTGGAAGCACACTAGCTTTCGGAGCGACAATTGCCTGATGAAGGAGCGTCGCTCCGAAAGCTAGTGTGCTTCCAATTAAACCTGTTGGACTATAACCTGGTGTTGTGTTATTTTTAACTCTCCTCAGTGTGAACACGTTGATGGGACTTCTGTTGCACTAACTTTCTAAAGGACTTCCCACTGTCTTAGCATTTGAAAGATCTCTTCTCAGCGTGCACACGTTGATGCCAATTCAGCACCCGGCAGCTTATGCAACACCTCTTGCAGTCTAAGCGTATAAAAAATATCTCCACAGTGTGCACTTGCAGG
>NW_025124152.1:0-1078 GCF_004010195.1 Chiloscyllium plagiosum | reverse complement strand
GGCACGTCATAACCATGGTGACATACTTCACTTGCTGATGTGTTTTTAACCACATATCCCCAACATCACCATGTCAGCCAACTTGCACTTCATTAATATAATTAAATCTTCCACGTCTCTGCTCTTCTGCAGCTCAAACTCTAATCCATTCGTTTGGAAGTCACGGTCATAATACACTTCCATCCGCCCTTTCAAATTCCCTCCCTGTTGTTGTGCTCGTGATGCAAGGAACAGGGGGAGAGTGGAGTTGAACACGTGGCTACAGGGATGGTGCAGGAGGGAGGGTTTTGGATTCTTGGATAATTAGGGATCTTTCTGGGGTAGGTGGGACCTGTACAAGCAGGATGGTGTTCATCTGAACCAGGGGGGTACCAATATCCTGGGGGGCAATTCGCTAAGACCATTGGGGTGTGTTTAAACTAATCCAGCAGAGGGATGGGAACCAAAGTTGTAGTTCAAGTGTCGAAAAGTTTGAGAGTAGAGAGGTCCAAAACAAGTCTTAGGGTCGCAAGATTGCACCGGTAAGCAAGACGTTGGTTTGGAGTATGTCTCCTTCAACGCCAGGAGCATTTGGAGTAAGGTCGATGACCTTACAGGATTGGTTGGTACCTGGGAATTCGGTGTTGTGGCAATGTCGCAGACATGAATAGAACAGGGACATGAATAGTTGCTGCAGATTCCAGAATTTAGATGTTTCAGTAAGAACAGAGAAGAAGGTAAAAGATGGGGGACCTGTGGCAGTGTTGGTCAAAGACAGTATTACAGTTGCAGAAAAGATGTTTGGGGACTCGTCAACAGACGTAACATGAGCTGAAGTTAGAAACCGGAAATGAAATGTCACCCTGTTGGTAGTTTTCTATAGGCCTCCGAATAGTTCCAGAGATGTAGAGGAAAGGATAGCAAAGATGATTCTCGATAGCAGTGAGAATGACAGGGTAGTTGTTCCGGGGGATTTCAACTTTCCAAATATTGACTGGGAAAACTATAGTGCGAATACTATTAATGGGTCAGTTTTTGTCCAATGTGTGCAGGAGGGCTTTTTCATACAGTATGTAGACAGGCCAACAGGGGCGAGGCT
>NW_025124151.1:0-1078 GCF_004010195.1 Chiloscyllium plagiosum | reverse complement strand
ACAGGCACTTTTACTCATTTAATGTGGTCCTGCTGCAGGCTTTGTGTATATTGGATCATTGTGTTAGGTGTGGGAGAGTGAAATGGAGATGGACTCTGTTTCTCTTTTCCTGGGCCTGCCTAGAGTATCTTACGCAGATGCACATGGGGAAACAAAAATCGTTATTTTCTGTGCTAGGAAAAAATATTCTGTTGTGTTGGATGTCTGAAACTCTCCGGGCCTGTTGGGTCTTTGTAAGCTCATCATGGAGAATATCCCTTTGGACTTTCTCACCAGTATGAACATAGAACGGAGAATATAGAAGAATACAGCGCAGTACAGGCCCTTCAGCCCTCGATGTTGTGCCGATCCAAGCCCACCTAACCTACACTAGCCCATTATCCTCCATATGCCTATCCATTGCCCGCTTAAATGCCCATAATGAGGGAGAGTCCACCACTGCTACTGGCAGGGCATTCCATGAACTCACGACTCGCTGAGTAAAGATACTGCAAAGATACAGTATGGTGCACCAAAAACAGGGATTAATATAAGTAATAAAGTCATAGAGATGTACAGAATGGAAACAGACCCTTTGGTCCAACCCATCCATGCTGATCACATATCCCAAACCAATCTAGTCCCACCTGCCAGCTCTCGGCCCATAACCCTCCAACCCCTTCCTATTCATATACCCATCCAAATGCCTCTTAAATGTTGCACTTGTACCAGCCTCCCCCACTTCAGCTGGCAGCTCATTCCATACGCGTACCACACTCTGTATGAAATAGTTGCCCCGTAGGTCTCTTTTATCTTTCCCTTCTCACACTAAAACTGCGCCCTCCACTTCTGGACTCCCTGACCCCAGGGAAAAGACTTTTCCTATTTACCCTATCCATGCCCCTTATAATTTTGAAATCCGATATAATGTCACCCCTCAGCTTCCGATTCTCCAGCGAAAACAGCCCCAGCCCATGGGTAGGGGATTTCAATGTCCATCAACAAGTGTGGCTCTGCAGCAGCGTTACTGATCGAGCTGGTCGGATCCGAAAGGATATAAAAGCTCGACTGGGTCTGTGGCAGGTGGTGAAGGAACCAT
>NW_025124150.1:0-1078 GCF_004010195.1 Chiloscyllium plagiosum | reverse complement strand
CTGTAACTTTTTGACTGGGATAATCCCTCAGTCCACCATTACCACCAAGATGAAAACTCTGACATCTACCTCACAAAGCCGAAATTTGCTTACCTACGTCCACTTCCCAAAGAGAAGAATAGTTACAATAGACCAATTACCACACCCTCAGTGCCATAATGTCACATTAGTGGTTGTTTTTCTGACAGAGCTGTCAAGCAGCACAGAAATGACGCGCTCATTGTGGTTTCCGATAGGTCAACATGTGGAGATGGTGCTGTTGTGGAAATGTCACTGGATTACTAATCCTTACCAGGCTAATACTCTGGCAGCTAGTGGAAGTTAAAAACAATTAATAATATATCGAGATTTAAAATCTGGTGTTAGTAATAGCGACCTTGAAGCCAATGTTGATTGTAAACACCAGTTTCCTTACCGAATGCACTTTCAGGAAGTGAATCACCTGCACTTCCTTGGTCTGGCCTAAAAGTGACTCCAGACACACCTACGTGTGATAAACTCTTCAATGGTCTCTAACACAGTCAAGCAAGACACTCCGAGGTTTGGAAGGATAAAACCAACAGAAAACTCTGTGTCAGAAAAGGGAATGGGAAACACAGTCCTGTTGACACTGCAGAGATCTCTTTTTTAACATCTGGGAGCTTGTAACAGTTGTATTCCAACTGTCTCCTGATCCCTTTAGTGTCCAGAAATTCTTATTCATATTCGGAGTCCTGACTTTCGCAACCTTATGTGGGAGAGAACGCCCCAGGTTCACCAGTCTCTGAGTACAAGCATTTATTCACATCTCAATGCAGAGTGACCTGCCTGTACATAATATTGTGGCCCCTTGTTTTTGACGTCCAAGCCAAGGAAATTATCAACTCTACTTCCAATCTGTCGGAGTTTTGTATATTTCACAAAGATTTCCATTCATTTTCCTAAACCCCATGGAATACAGGGCCAGTCGCCCCAAACTCTGCTCCCACAACAAGCCTGTCACCTAAGAGATCAGTCTGGTAATCCTTTACTGCACTCCCTCAATGTCAGGTTTGTCCTTTACGAGGTGAGGAGACGAAAATTGCACACAACACTGCAC
>NW_025124149.1:0-1078 GCF_004010195.1 Chiloscyllium plagiosum | reverse complement strand
GACTGCGTCAAGGCAGTCCGAGCATGGGACAGACGTTTTGACAAGTCAGACTGTGTGTGTGACTGCGACTGTCTCAAACAGGTCATAGGTTTGACATTGACTGTGTAAAGTGAGTCTGCGCGTGTGACAGACTGTGTCAAGTCAGTCTGTGAGTGTGACTGAGAGTCTGTAAAGACAATCAGTGAGGGTGAATCAACAGTCTCAAGGGAGTCCTTGGATGTCATTTGACCGTGAATGGTGATATCTTGCAAAATGTCCGGATTACAGAGGAGGAAGTGCTGTATGTCTTGAAACGGTGAAATGTGGATAAATCCCCAGGACCTGATCACGTGTTCCCGAGAACTCTGTGTGAAGCTAGAGAAGTGATTGCCGGGCCTCTTGCTGAGATATTTGTATCATCGATAGTCACAGGTGAGGTGCCGGAAGACTGGAGGTTGGCAAATGTGCCACTGCTTAAGAAGGGTGGTATAGACAAGCCAGGGAACTCTAGACATGTGAGCCTGACCTCGTTGGTGGGCACGATATTGGAGCGAATCCTGGGGGACAGGCTGTACTTGTATTTGGAAAGGCAAGGACTGATTCGAGATAGTCAACATGACTTTGTGCGTGGGAAATCGTGTCTCACAAAATTGATTGAGTTTTTTGAAGAAGTAACAAAGAAGATTGATGAGGGCAGAGAAGTAGATGTGATCTATATGCACTTTAGTTAGGCGTTCGACAAAGTTCCCCATGGGAGACTGATTAGGAAGGTTAGATCTCATGGAATTCAGGGAGAACTGGCATTTGGATACAGAACTGGCTCAAAGCTAGAAGACAGAGGGTGGTGGTGGAGGGTTGTTTGTCAGACTGGAGGCCTGTGACCAGGGGAGTGCCACAAGGATCGGTACTGTGCCCTCTACTTTTTGTTATTTACATAAATGATTTGGATACGAGTATAAGAGGTACAGTTAGCAAGTTTGCAGATGACACCAATATTGGAGGTGTAGTGGACAGACAAGAGAGTGACCTCAGATTACAACATGATCTGGACGAGATGGGACAATCGGCTGAGAAGTGGCAGATGGAGTTTAATTCAGAC
>NW_025124148.1:0-1078 GCF_004010195.1 Chiloscyllium plagiosum | reverse complement strand
TTCCAGCACCACTAATCCAGAATCTGTACCCCACTACATTACTTTGCCCCACAATCGTGGTATCTGGCTGTGCACAAGGAGGAGTGGTACAGTCTGTACTGGGATGCCCTGGCGCCCTGAAACACAGGGTAAAGACTAAAATGACCAGAGCATTGAGATCCCCACCACATTGTTTGCATATTCTATTATTTTTACTCTGTTCCTGCCTTCCCTTGTTTTATTCTTAATAAAGTTGTTATTACACACACCTGCACAAACTGTGAAATGAACTCAGGCATCTCGATCCAAGATTCGGGATATTTTCACCACATCACAAGGCATCGACTCTAACTTCCCTTGTCCCTTACCCTGCTGAGTCGCGCCTGAATCAACTCCACAATTGGGAAGAAGGGGCGGAACAGGAGGACGAAGCAGCGGCCGGTCGTCAAATAGAGTGAGGGAGGAGCGGGGCCAACGCATTCTCGGGGAGTGAACGCTTCAGGATTGGTCAGAAAGCAAACTATTTTGGAGGATGGATCATTCTCACTACATTGTGGAGCATTAAACCTCTCCCATGAATCAATGTGAGATTTTTAAGAAATAGTTGAGATGTAAATCTGATAACGTACATTAGGGAGATTTAAACAATCCTTTGATAAACACATGGGTGATTTTGCAATAGTGTAGGGGGACGAGCTGAGAATAATTCACAGGTCGGTTTACACAACTCGAGTTAGAAACTTATTTTCAAACTCCCAGAACGATTGGTAATTTACTTACCTGGCTAGTACGGTTAAATCGGACGAACAATCTATTTGCATACTAACTACCTCAGTGACCGTATCTCGACAGAGCAATTGTTAATGACTAATATTTCACCCATGATCCTGTGCAGATATGAATATTCTCTATAAACTCACCGGTAACCTCAGACGCACGCGCAGTTTGGTTTCTATGTAGAGCATGCGCAGTGTCACATTGATCAGGGCACAGAGAGAGAGAGAGACATGGGGCTGCTTTCTCCGGCAGCGGCTGCGATCGGCTTCAGAGAGCGGTGCTCAGAGTTGGTGTGTGGGAGCCTCGCTGGGAGAAAGGAGCG
>NW_025124147.1:0-1078 GCF_004010195.1 Chiloscyllium plagiosum | reverse complement strand
GGGAAGTAAAGCTGCTATTCTTATTTGCTCCAATATACATGTGACTCCAGACGCACAGAAACTGGATTGGTTGTTGCAGGTCAGTTATCTAAACCTCAGGACCTCACTTCAGGAATTATTTATGGTTCTGTTCGTGAATAAATGTCCAGAGTTCAGCCGCATTCTTAACTCCTCAACTCCTGAAGCATTCCATTTCACAATGCAGCAGAATTCTGGCAATGTGAAGGCCTGGGCAGACAAGTGAAATTAATTTCACACATCCTGATTAAGATAATCTAATCAATACCTCTGGAAATTCAATGGTGTTGCCATTACCTAGTCTTCAACGATCAACAATCTGGGAGTTACTATCAATCCCAAAATGAACTGTCCTCCCTACATAAATAATGTGGCTACAAGAAAACCGCCATCAGTCATGGGATTTTTGACTCCAATCGCTTCTCTAATACTGAGAAGGATCACGTCAAGTGTGTGATGGAATACTCCCCAATTGACTGAACAAATATATCGACAACATACCTCAAGATTTTGGACAGCGCCATTATGAAACATTCGTACAAAAAAATAATGCTGCTGACATTTAATAACTGAAATGAAACTAGAAAGTGCTGGAGAAGTTCAGCAAGACTAACAGCATACTTGGAGAGAAATACAGTTAACTTTTTGAGGCCAAAATGACTCTTCTTCAGTACAGTACTGACGAGAGGACATGTAGGACAAGAAACATTACTTCTCTGACACTTTTCACAGTTGCTACCAGGTCGGCTGAGTTTCTTCAGAACGTTCCATTCCATGGCAATTAAGTCAGTTCGATTGGCATTTTATGTATAATTTCAGTCCATTCACCATTGTCGCAGCTTTTTGATTAATCAACAATTTCCATTTGACAGCACACTCCAACTCTTGTGCTACTATCTTCCTAAAGACAAAGGAAGTTAACGAATGGGAAAATCATTATCTGTATGTTCCCTTCCAAGCTACTAAACATCACAATTGGACAGGTATTCCTTCAGTCAGTCCTTCACTGTCCCAGTGGATCAGAGGTTTGCTCTCCTCCCCCACTTCAAAACATCCAAAT
>NW_025124146.1:0-1078 GCF_004010195.1 Chiloscyllium plagiosum | reverse complement strand
ACTCTCATCTACCTGTTTGATCACTTTGTCAAAGAACTCAATAAGATTTGTTAGGCACGACCTACCCTTCACAAAACCGTGCTGACTATCCCTGATCAGATTATTCTTTTCTAGATGGTTATAAATCCTATCGCTTATCACCTTTTCCAACACTTTACCAACAACTGAAGTGAGACTCACTGGTCTGTAATTACCAGGGTTGTCTCTACTCCCCTTCATGAACAGGGGAACCACATTTGCTATCCTCCAGTCCTCAGGCACTATTCCTGTAGACAATGACGATTTGAAGATCAATGCCAAAGGCTCGGCAATCTCCTCCCTGGCTTCCCCAGAGGATCCTAGGATTGATCCCATCCGGCCCAGGGGACCTGTCTATTTTCACGCTCTGCAGGATTTCTAATACCTCTTCTTTGTTGTTATTCACTTGTAGAACATTGGCTGGGCCCAGCATTTATTGTCTGTCCCTATTTGCCCCTTGAGAAGGTGGTGTTGAGCTGCCTTCCTGAACTGCTGGAGTCTATGTGCTGTGGGTTGACCCATAATGCCATTGGGTAGGGAATTCCAGGATTTGTCCTTCCAGCAACCGTGAAGGAACGGCATATATTTCAAAGTCAGGATGAGGAGTGGCTTTGAGGGGAACTTGCAAGGGGTGATGTTCCCATATATCTGCTGTCATTATCCTTTTCGATGGAAGTGGTGGTGGGTTTGGAAGGCACTGCGTGAGGATCTGTGGTGCGTCTTGTAGATAGTACACTGCAGCTACTGAGTGTCAGTCGAGGAGGAAGTGGCTGTTTGTGGATGTGGTACCAAAACAAGTGGGGGCTGCTTTGTCCTGGATGGTGTCAAGCTCCTTGAGTGTTGTTGGACAAGTCATCCGTCCAGGGCAAGTGGGGAGTATTCTGAAGATACTGCTCCTTCAGCAAAGGTAACTTTTTTTCTTCACAAGTGGTTGTCGATGCAGAGGTTCTGATATATCTGGAAATATCTACTTGAAAAGACTTCTCAGTTTTTTTTAAACACTTGTACAATGAAAGGGAAGTCTGAATTAGAGTGGTGCTGGAAAAGCACAGCAGGTCAG
>NW_025124145.1:0-1078 GCF_004010195.1 Chiloscyllium plagiosum | reverse complement strand
AAAACCCACGCAGACACAGGGAGAATGTACAAATGCTACACAGAGTCACCTGAGGCTAGAATCGAACCTGGGATACTCGTGCTGTGAGGCAGCAGTGCTAACTACCGAGCCACCATGCTGCCCCAAAATGTTTACAGTGTGGAAATTATGGTCAATGCTCCCAAAGCACTCCCCCACTGACACTTCGGTCACTTGCCCTCTCTTAGTTCTCAAGAGGCCTCATGGTTTGCACCTTCTCTAACAGGTGCATGCACACACTAGGTCAGAAAATATTCTTGTACACTGAACATATTCCTCTCCATCTAAGCCCTTTACATGGAAATAAACTGGGAAATTCTGTACTAACCTAATTTTGCATGATGTAGATATAGGAGATACATTAAGCAACATCCTTGAAGGCATAACTCTCTAAAGTTGGCACTGGTTCAGAAGGAGATTGAACGCATGCTCCAAGACTTGGGGTGGGGGAGTCCAGAACTAGAGAGGTATAGCTTTAGGATGAGGGGGGAAAGACATAAAAGGGACCGAAGGGGCAACATTTTCACACAGAGGATGGTGCATGTATGGAATGAGCTGCCAGAGGAAGTGGTGGAGGCTGGTACAATTGCAACATTTGAAAGGCTGGATGGGTATTTGAATAGGAAGGGTTTAGAGGGATATGGGCCAGGTGCAGCAGGTGGGACTAGATTAGGTTGGGACGTCTGGTCAGCATGGGCGAGTTGGGTCTGTTTTTGTGCTGTACATCTCTGTGACTCCAAGACATAATCGAAGTGAGTACAGTGACTAGAGCTCACCCACAGTAATGGTGCGAAAGCCAGATGTTGGATTATCACAAAGTCAATGCAGTTACACAAACTGATATATATCCAATTCCACGGTTGGAAGACGATGTTGAAAAGGTGGGACAAGCAACTTGCATTTCTCAGTTGGACTTTCTCAGAGACTACTGGCAAATACCTATGTCAGAGCGAAGGAAATTTTGACTTTCCTTACACCAAATGGCCGATATCTGTTCAAAGTCATGCCATTTGGTGTGAAAAATGCACCAGTCACATTTCAGAGACTGACTAATAAGGTC
>NW_025124144.1:0-1078 GCF_004010195.1 Chiloscyllium plagiosum | reverse complement strand
TGCTGGAGCTGCTCGAGAGGATTTAAACTCGCCCGGCAAGGCTGTGTGACCCCAAAGAGTCGTAAGGCCAGAAATAATGTTGAGGCTGGTACAAATGTTCAAGAGAGCAATATAAGTAGGCAAGGCAGGCAAGAACATAGCAGACAATGAGGGAAAACTGGTGGATTAAACTGCAGTTATTTCAATGCAAAGGGCCAGACAGATAAGGCAGATGACCCCAGAGCATGGATGGGAACATGAGACTGGGATACCATAGGTATTACAGAAACACAGCTGAGGGAGCAACAGGACCAGCAGCTCAATGTTCCAGAGACAGATGCTTCAGGAAGGATAGAACAGGAGGCAAAACAGGAGGAGAGCTGGTGGTTTTGATTGGAGGAAACATCCCAGCAGTACCTAGAGCGAGTATAAATGTAGGATTGTCCAGTAAAGCGAAATTGGTGGAACTGAGAAATAAAAATTGGCCATTAGTTTTCTACGGTCGTACTACAGCGATAAGCAATGGGAGATGAAGGAGCAAATATGTCAGGAGATTTCAGATATCTCTTAGAATAATAGGGTTGTAATGATAGGGGATCTTAACCGTTCCAAACCTGGACTGGGATTGGTACTGAGTTCAGCATTTGGATGGAAGGAATTTGTTAAGTGTGATCTGAAAACTCCCAGTCATTATGTAAATGGCCCAACTGGAAAATGGGGCTAAACCTGACTTCCCCTTGGGAAACAAGGTAGGGAACGGGACTGAGGTGTTAGTGGGGGAGCACTTTGGAAAGTTACCACAATTGTATTAGTTTGAAAATAGCGATGGAAAAGGACAGGCCTGGTTCACAAGTTAAAGTTATTCAATGGATCAAGATAGTATTGGACAGAAATTTTTAAAGTAGATCTGGGGAGGCTATTTGCAGGTAAAGGGAAGTCTGGCAAGTCGGAATATTTTAAAACCGAGATAAAAGGAGCGTTCAGCGCCAGCGTGTTCCTGTTAGTGTGTAGCTCAATGCTGACTGAATTAGGAAACATTGGCCTAGTATCGAGGCTCTGGTCAAGGCAAAAGGGGTCACGTCAGAAAAAACTGGCTGAC
>NW_025124143.1:0-1078 GCF_004010195.1 Chiloscyllium plagiosum | reverse complement strand
GTTTTACAGATCAATGCACAGGGTTGGGCTACTCAGTCTTATATGCTGGGAGGGTAACTGCTCCGGGTTTACAAATCAATGCACTGGTGTGGTGTACACGGCTCTACATGCTGTGAGGGTAACTGCTCCGGGTTTACAAATCAATGCTCTGGGGTGATGTACACAGCTCTACATGCTGGGAGAGTTCCCGCTCCTAGTTTACAGATCAATGCACTGGGGTGGAGTACACACACATGCTGTGAGGGGAACAGCTCCTGCTATACAGATCAATGCACAGGGGTGATGTACACAGTCCAAAATGCTGGGAGGGTAACTGCTCCTGGTATTCAGATCAATGCACTGAGCGGGGGTGAATAATCCTAAATACTGGGAGGGCAAGTGCTCCTGGCTGGCAGATCAATGGACTTGATTGGTGTACACTGTACAACATGCTGGGAGGGTATCTGCTACTGGTTTACAGATCAACACACTGGGGTGGTGTACACATCTCTACATGCTGGGAGGGTAACTGCTCCAGGTTTACAGATCAATGCACTGGGGTGATGTACAAAGTCCGACATGTTCGAAGGGTAACTGTTCCTGGTTTACAGATCAACGCACTGGGGTGGGGAACACAGTCCGACATGCTGGGAGGGGAACTGCTCCTGGTTTACAGATCAATGCACTGGGGTGATGTACAAAGTCCGACATGTTGGAAGGGTAACTGCTCCAGGTTTAAAGATCAACGCACTGGGGTGATGTACAAAGTCCGACATGTTCGAAGGGTAACTGTTCCTGGTTTACAGATCAACGCACTGGGGTGGGATACATAGTCCTACATGCTGGAATTTTTACTGCTCCTGGTTTACAGATCAATGCACTGGGGTGGGGTACACAGTCCTACATGCGGGAGATTAATTGCTCCTAGTTTATAGATGAATGCACTGGGGTTCCGTACACAGGTTTACGTGATGTGCGGGTAATTGCTCCAGGTGTACAGATCAATGCACTGGCGTGGTGTACACTGTCCTACATGCAGAGATGGTAACTGCTCCTGGGTTACAGATCAATGCACTGGGGTGGTGTAAGGAGTATTACA
>NW_025124142.1:0-1078 GCF_004010195.1 Chiloscyllium plagiosum | reverse complement strand
TGGGATTCAAATTCAGGTCTTCAGAATATTACCGGGCTTTCTGGATTAACATCCCAACGAAAACACCGGAAGGCCATCACCTTCCATCGAGGCATATCTGTCTGGATGTTTGTGCCAGGGAGTGAGTTCATGATTGTGCCCCAGGATGTTTCCGCATATTGACGTGAAAACTTGATATTCAACATAGAAATTTTATTCGATCCCCTCGATTACACTCCAGTCTATAACTCACTCCCAGTTATCTGTTATTCTATATATAAACCACTTCAAAACCCTCAGTTAGATCCCAGTGGGTGACCCACTACCAGTTAGCTGTTATTCTGTATATAAAAGACCATGAACCCCTCAATCAGTTTCCAGTCTGTCACTCACTCCCAGGTATCTGTTAATCTATATATAAACCACCCTGAACCCCACAGTTAGATTCCAGTCTGTAACTCACTCCCAGGTATCTGTTATTCTATATACAAACCACCCTGAACCGATCAGTTAGATTCCAGTCTGTAGCTCACTCCCGGGTATCTGTTATTCTGAATATAAATCATCCTGAACCCCTCAGTTAGATTCCAGTCTGTAACTCACTCCCAGGTATCTGTTATTCTATATATAAACCACCCCGCACAACTCAATTAGATTCCAGTCTGTAACTTACACCCAGGTATCTGTTATTCTGTGTATAAACCATCCTGTGCCCCTCAGTTAGATTCCAGACTGTAACTCACTCCCAGTTATCGGTTATTCCATATATACACCAGCCTGCACTACTCAATACGATTCCAGACTGTAACATGCTCCAAGGCATCTGTTATTCTGTATATAAACTACCCCGAACCCCTCAGTTAGATTCCAGTCTGTAACTCACTCCCAGGTATCTGTTATTCTATATATAAACCACCCTGAACCCCTCAGTCAGATTCCAGACTGTAACTCATTCCCAGGTATCTGTTATTCTATATATAAACCACCCTGAACCCCTCAGTCAGATTCCAGACTGTAACTGACTCCCAGGTATCTGTTATTCTATATATAAACCACCCCGAACCCCTTAGTTAGATTCCAGTCTGTGACTCACTCCCAG
>NW_025124141.1:368-1078 GCF_004010195.1 Chiloscyllium plagiosum | reverse complement strand
GGTTCTATGTGATCACTTGGTATTTCTCAGCGAATTTCTGGATCTTCCTCCGTGATGTCAGATGCAAAGTAACTGGTTACTTTCTTGGTCATTTCCCTGTTCTCCACAATAACCTCTCCTCTCCCGATTATAAAATTCCACATTTGACCTCGCTTTTATATTGATTTCTTTGCAATACAGATTGTGGATTTATGCAGTCTTTGTTTTTTTCTTTCACAGAACCATTAAAAGCCCACAGTGTGGAAAATGCCCTTGGGCCTAACCGGTCTACCCCACCACTCAGACCCATTCCCCTCAGATTCTACACTTTGCGACGTATGCACCTAATCTACACATCCCTGAACACTTTTGGAAAATAAGCATTTCCAATTCAGCTAACCTGCGAATCTTTGGACTGGGGAGGAAACCGGAGCACCCGGAGAAAACTCACGCCGACACAGGGGGAATATGCAAACTCCACACAAACAAATGTCTGAGAATTCTCAGGTTTCCACAATGTCTAGAATTCTTCTGAACTCATTTCCTATGATTAATATAACCTTTAATTTATTATGTTAAGCTTCATTAAGTCACTTGCCCTTTCTTCGGTGATTCTACGTTAAAGAAACAGACATATTTTTCAGACATTGCAGTATTTCTGTAGATCTCCTGGTCCTGATCAGGTGTATCCAAGAACACAGCAAGAGGCGAGAGAAGATATTGCAGGGGCC
>NW_025124141.1:0-350 GCF_004010195.1 Chiloscyllium plagiosum | reverse complement strand
TGTTCTAGTAGTGTTTGTGAAGAAGAACCTGTGAACTATAGACCAGTTAGCTTAACAATTGTGACATGTAAGTTCCTTGAGAAGGTTCTGAGAGATAACACATAGATGCATTTGAAAAGACACGGTTTCATAAGGAGCAGTCAGCACTGCTTTGTGCATAGAATATCATAGCTCACAATTCTTTAGAGTTCTTTTGAGGAAGTGACCTGGAATGTTGATAAGAGTATGGTGGTAGACGTAGTCTATCTCGGTTTCAAAAAGGTCTTTGATAAGGTTCCACATGGTAGGCTGCTCTGAAAGGTTCGATAGCATGGAAGCCAGGGGGATCTGGCAAATTGGATACTCAATTT
>NW_025124140.1:803-1078 GCF_004010195.1 Chiloscyllium plagiosum | reverse complement strand
CAGGAAACTGGGAGAGGACATTGGAATCATAGACTTAGGAGGTGGGACAAGCAGAAATTAGGGTTTCTCTGCAGAGACAGACAATGTGATTGAGATTGAAATAAGAGACATATGTGGTGGACACAATGTCGGTTTTGCAGCTCAGATACTGGACAATCCAATGGGAAGGAGGCCCATGTTGACTGGTCCTATGGGAAAGTGGCCAATGTATACATCATCATAGAGTCATCGAGGTTTACAGCATGGCAGCAGGCCCTTCAGCTCTACTCATCCAT
>NW_025124140.1:0-756 GCF_004010195.1 Chiloscyllium plagiosum | reverse complement strand
ACTGGACAATCCAAGTGGGAAGGAGGCCCATGTTGACTGTCCTATGGGAAGGTGGCCCATGTATACATCATCATAGAGTCATAGAGGTTTACAGCATGGCATCAGGCCCTTCAGCTCTACTTATCCATGCTGACCAAGTTTCCAAAACTGAACTAGTCCCATTTGCCTGTGTTTGGCCCAATCCTCTCTAAATCCTTCCTATCCATGTTCCTGTAAAAATGTCATTGAAATGTAGTAATTGTACTCCTCTCTACCACTTCCTCTGGCAGCTCATTGCACACACACACCAACCTCTGTGTCAAAAGGTTGTCTCTCAGGTCCCTTCTAATTCTTTCCCCTCTCAACTTAAACCTTGTCTCTCCGGCCCCTTCTAATTCTTTCCACTCTTGGCTTAAACCTATTCCTTCTCGTACTGGACTCCCCTGCCCTGTGGAAAAGACTTTAGCTATTCACCTTATTTATGATCCTCATGATTATATAAACCTCATGATTATTAAGGTCACCCTTCAATCTCCTGCATTCCCTGGAAAACATCTCAGCCTATCCATCCTTGCCTTATGATTCAAACCTTCCAATTAATCTTTATTTTACCCAAACCAGTGTAATAAGTTTCCTTCCTATAGCAGGGTGAGCAGAAATGTACATAATGTCCAAATGTGGCCTTCCCAATGCCTTGTACAGCTGTAACATGATGTCCCAGCTCCTGTACTCCCTGCTTTGACTAGTGAAGGTGAGCGTGCCAAATACCCTCTTCAC
>NW_025124139.1:0-1078 GCF_004010195.1 Chiloscyllium plagiosum | reverse complement strand
ATATTCTATCTGCCATTGGTCTGCCCATCTGACATTCCATCTGCATCTTCCTGTAACTGAAGGCCTTCCTCATCACTGCGAACCTCCCAGACAATCTTTATGTCAAACATACACTTACTTATCACTTCTCTCCCAATTTACATCTAGCCCCTCCACATTCACATTGTTTTTTTTTTATGAATAACACAAATAATAAGGGACACAGCACTGATCCCTGTGGTACGTCGGGGGACACTGGTCTCCAGGTACACAAACAGCCTTCTCCCACCACCCTCTGTCTCCTGATACTAAGGCAATGTTCGTTGTAATTTGTCAAGTTATCCATCATATTGTGAGATTTTGCATTATTCTTTCAGTTTCCCAGATGGACGTTTGTCAAAGGCTTTCCTACAAAACTAAACAATTGGTCTCCTCAAACCAAGTTCAATCAAACCCATTGGATGTGACTTCCTTTTGATAAAGTCATGTTAATTATCCCTGATCAAACCTTGCGACTCTGATTGGATTTCAATTTTCTCCTTCCCTATTTTCTCCAGTAGTTTCCTTAACAGTGATCTAATACTCGCTAATCTATAGTTACCTGGTCTATCTCTCCCACCTTTACTGTGAAGTGGAATCGTATTAGCAGTTCTCCAGTCCTCTGGCACCTCCCCTATGGTCAGATTCTAATTAAATTATTCAGTCAGGCTCTTTCGTCCCTTGACCTCAACAGCTGCCTATAATACAACTCATTCAGACATGGAGATTGGTCCAAATTTATACAGAACAAAGCCTCAAATTCTTTCTCGTATTTTACATCAATCTGTTCAAGAGCTTCCCCATTCATCTTCGTGAATTCTGTACCTGCCTCCTCCTTCTCCCAAGTAAAATAGATGTGAAGGTCTCATGTAACAATCCATCAATGTTCTCCAGCTTGACACACAGATTGTCCCTTTGTTTCCTAATGGACACTAACTGCTGATTATTCTGTTCTACTTGTCCGTATAGAATATCGTGGAATTCTCCCTGATCTCGCCGACATGTCTTTCTCCATGTCCCTCTGATTTTCAGTCCCCCCTATGTTTCTAAGATTCACTGC
>NW_025124138.1:0-1078 GCF_004010195.1 Chiloscyllium plagiosum | reverse complement strand
GCGCTGTCCTTGGTCTGGGACACGCCTCACGCATTGGCCTCTGGTCTGGGACACTCCTCCCACACTGACCTCTGGTCTGAGCAATTCCTCCTCTGCTGGCCTCTGGTCTGGGACACTCCTCCCACACTGGTCTCTGGTCTGGGACACTCTTCCCGCGCTGGTCTCTGGTCTGGGAAGCTCCTCCTGCTCTCGTCTCTGGTCTGGGACACTCCTCCTGCACTGTCCTCTGGTCTGGGACACTCGTCCCGCACTTGCCTCTGGTCTGTGACACACCTCTTGCGCTACCCTCTGGTGTGAGACACTCCTTCAATGTTGCTCTCTGGTCTGGGACACTCCTCCTGCACTGTCCTCCGGTCTGGGACACTCCTCCCTCACTGGCATCTGGTCTGGGACACTCTTTCTGCGCTGTCCTTGGTCTGCGACACTCCTCACGCACTGGGCTCTGGTCTGGGACACTCCTCCCACACTGACCTCTGGTCTGGGCCATTCCACCTGTGCTGGCCTCTGGTCTGGGACACTCCTCCCACACTGGTCTCTGGTCTGGGACACTCTTCCCGCGCTGGTCTCTGGTCTGGGAAGCTCCTCCTGCTCTTGTCTCTGGTCTGGGACATTCCTTCTGCACTGGCCTCTGGTCTGGGAATCCCCTCTCGCACTGGTCTCTGGTCGGGGAAACTCCTCTCGCACTGGTCTCTGGTCTGGTAAACACCTCCCGCACTGGTCACTGGTTTGGGACACTCCTGCCGCTCTGGCCTCTGGTCTGGGACTCTCCTCCTGCTCTGGCCTTTGGTCTGGGACACTCCTTCCGCACTGTCCTCTGGTCTGGGACACTCTTCCCTCACTGGCATCTGGTCTGGGACAGTCCTCCTGCACTGGCCTCTGGTCTGGGACACTCCTCCTGCTCTGGCTTCTGGTCTGGGACACTCCTCCCGCACTGTCTCTGGACTGGGACACTCCTACTGCACTGGCCGCTTGTCTGGGACACTCCTCCTGCTCTGGCCTCTGTTCTTGGACACTCCTCCTGCTCTGGCTTCCGGTCTGGGACTCTCCTCCCGCACTGTCTCTGGTCTGGGACACTCCT
>NW_025124137.1:0-1078 GCF_004010195.1 Chiloscyllium plagiosum | reverse complement strand
GGTGTATAATATTAAACATTTCAGTGACTCTCCGCGGTGTATAATATTAAACATTTCAGTGACTCTCCCCGGTGTATAAGATTAAACAGTTCAGTGACTCTCCCCGGTGTATAAGATTAAACAGTTCAGTGACTGTCTCCCGGTGTATAATATTAAAGATTTTAGTCACTCTCTCCCGGTGTATAATATTAAATATTTCAGTGACTGTCTCCCGGTGTATAATATTAAACATTTCAGTGACTGTCTCCCGGTGTATAATATTAAATATTTTAGTGACTGTCTCCCGGTGTATAGTATTAAACATTTCAGTGACTGTCTCCCGGTATTTAATATTAAATATTTTAGTGACTGTCTCCCGGTGTATAATATTAAATATTTCAGTGACTGTCTCCGGTGTATAATATTAAATATTTCAGTGACTGTCTACCGGTGTATAATATTAAATATTTCAGTGACTGTCTCCCGGTGTATAATATTAAACATTTCTGTGACTGTGTCCCGGTGTATAATATTAAACATTTCAGTGACTGTCTCCCGGTGTATAATATGAAACATTTCAGTGACTGTCTCCCGGTGTATAATATTAAACATTTCAGTGACTGTCTCCCCGGTGTATAATATTAAACATTTCAGTGAGTGTCTCCCCGGTGTATAATATTAAACATTTCAGTGACTGTCTCCCGGTGTATAATATTAAATATTTTAGTGACTGTCTCCCCGGTGCATAATATTAAATATTTCAGTGACTGTCTCCCCGGTGTATAATATTAAACATTTTAGTGACTGTCTCCCGGTGCATAATATTAAACATTTCAGTGACTGTCTCCCCGGTGTATAATATTAAACATTTCAGTGACTGTCTCCCGGTGTATAATATTAAATATTTCAGTGACTGTCTCCCGGTGTATAATATTAAACATTTCAGTGACTGTCTCCCGGTGTATAATATTAAGCATTTCAGTGACTGTCTCCCGGTGTATGATATTAAATATTTCAGTGACTGTCTCCCGGTGTATAATATTAACCATTTCAGTGACTGTGGCCTGGTGTATAATATTAAACATTTTAGTGACTGTCT
>NW_025124136.1:0-1078 GCF_004010195.1 Chiloscyllium plagiosum | reverse complement strand
GGGGAATACAGGCTCCGTTTGCCCAGTTTCTCGACATTGGACACAGTTCCGCCATCCCGGGAATAAGTCTGGTGACCCTTCTCTGTGTTCCCTGGATGGTGACGATATAGTTCCTCCGATATGGAGACCAAATATACACACAGTCCTGCAGATGCAGGCTAACTGAGCTCCTAGCCAACTGAAGCAAGTCGTTCCTGCTCCTGTACTCAGATCCCCGAGCAATGAAGGCTCACTCACATTACTTTAGCCTTCCTCATACCTTGCTGCACCCGCGTGAAAGCTTTCGGCGATTTACTGACAATGACACTGAGGTCCCACTGTACATCTGCACTCTTCAACCTCATCCTTTCCGAAATACCCTTCAAATCTCTTTCTCCACATTGTTTGCACATTTATCCACATTATGTTCCATCCGGTATATTCTTGCCCATTCATGAAGCCTGGCAATTCCTCAGAAGCCGTTTTACATCTTCCTCACAATACACTTTCCCCCTACGAATTTTCCTCCCCACAAATCTGTAAAGATTACATTTGGCCCCCAGCTTCTATTCACTGATACATTTTGTGGATAGCTGGAGCACAAATACTGATCCTTGTGGCTCCTGTCAGTCACAGCCTGTCACCGCGGGAATTTCCCAGTCACTCCTCCTGTTTGTGTCCCTATGTTCACCAGTCATTAATCCATATCTGTCCCTTATCGTAAACAAGTCTTTATTCTGTCGACATATTTGAAAGAGAAACAGGTTTAAAATGTGGAAGGGGAATTGACTGCGGGCGAGGAGTGTGAATGGACACATGATGCTGCCAATCGAGATGGGGTGGGAGAAACAGACAGAGAGATAGGGCGGTGGGGGTGATGGCTGGGAACCACTGTGCCTTCCACCCTGCTGTAGACTGACCTCATGGCCGGTGACAATCCCTCTGGTGAAATCCGGTGTAAGACCCTGATCCATAACCGATATTGTGTAGGTCGCTCAACCTCATGCACAAAATATTGTCAATGTTCAGCAGATAGCAGGATAGCAGATATCGAAACAGTCTTTCCAGTGTAGGGGGTAGTGTAATTTTTAAACGGTTA
>NW_025124135.1:0-1078 GCF_004010195.1 Chiloscyllium plagiosum | reverse complement strand
GTTGGTGCGTACTTTGATTTAAATAATTTCAGCAGTTTTTCTTGGTTTATGAAATCATTAATAACATTGAGGTATTTTACATGATTTAGGAACTGATTGATAATCGGGTGTTAAAGATCTTATTTAAAGTCAACTAATTTTTGAATTTGACGGGACTTCCTTGGTGCAACACAGTTAAACCATCAGGCAATACCTGTGAAATACAAATGATAAACTCCAATATTGACAAAGCATTTCAATCTTACAAACAATATGAATTGGTGAATGGAAAAATATAAAGAAATTTCTGAAAATTCATGACTGTAACAAGAATCAGAAATTTAATCTGACCAAAGGATCTAACAATATTTAGATGAATTACAATATTTAGTGACATATGTAGGTAATCAGCTACATTGGCCGGAGCATCAGGTATCACGTGTAATTACTGAACTGAAATGGAAGGTACCAATTGCATTTATTGGATGGTATTATAACCAACTGCTTAATGTGCTGATTGCCCTCAGGAACAATAAGATACTTACTCAGATTATTCTGCTGAACAGTAACTAAATGATCACGAAGACCTGAGTGTGACTTTATCTGCAGTATTTAGCGTGAGCATTGTTTCAGATATTTTATATGATTTAGAAGCAGATTGATCATCGACAATTAAAATTTTATTTGAAATCAACAATATTTTTAAATTGATGAGAAGTATTTAGAGATAGACAGTTGAACCATGATGCGATGTGACATAAGTGAGACACACGAGAAGTCAATGTTCAAATGACCACACCAGATATTTTCAAAGCATTTCAATCTTACGGTCAATATGAAAAGGTGAGTGGAGAAGTAAACATAATTTCAGTCTGTGCTTAGATATTTCTGAATCAAAGTTTAGAGTTGCTCTGACACACCTCTGTGGAAGGTGGGAATTGAACCCAACCCTCCTGGTCTAGCAGTTGGGACATTATCAGAGCACCACAGGAACCCTTCATAATGGCTCCACCCAGGAAGGTCAGGACTATAATCACATGCTTACTGGGGTTACTCAAATGGAAATTAATCCGATGTTGATTGTGATAATTGGACTGGG
>NW_025124134.1:0-1078 GCF_004010195.1 Chiloscyllium plagiosum | reverse complement strand
AATCTCCCCCTGTCTGATATAAATCAGCTCCGCAATCACTGAAACCCATCACCCCCTGTCTGATATAAACCATCCCCACAGACACTGACACCAATCTCCCGTTGTCTGATATAAACCAGTCCCACAGTCACTGAAACCAATCTCCCCCTGTCTGATATAAACCATCCGCACAGACACTGACACCAATCTCCCCCGTCTGATATAAATCAGCTCCACAGACACTGACCCCAATTCTCTCCTTGTCTGATATAAACCAGCCCCACAGTCACTGACCCCATCTCCTCCTGTCTGATATAAACCTGCGCCTCAGACACTGACAACAATCTCCCCCTGTCTGATATAAACCATCACCACAGACACTGACACCAATCTCCCCCTGTCTGATATAAACCAGCTCTACAGACACTGACACCAATCTCTGCCTGTCTGATATAACCCAGCCCCACAACACTGACACCAATCTCGCCTTGTCTGAAATAAACCAGCCCCTCAGACACTGACAACAATCTCCCCCTGTCTGATATAAAGCATCCCCACAGTCACTGACACCAATCACCCACTGTATGATATAAACAGTGGGTGGAGGTGCAGGTGAATCTGTGGCGGATATGGAAGTTTCCTTTGGGGCCTTGGAGAGAAGTGAGGGGGGAGGTGTGGGCGCAAGTGTTGCACCTCCTCCGGTTGCCAGCCCCACAGACACTGACACCAATCTCTGCCTGTCTGATATAAACCAGCCCACAGTCACTTACACCAATCTCTGCGTGTGTGATTTAAACCAGCTCCACAGACACTGACACCAATCTCCCCTTGTCTGATATAAACCAGCCCCACAGACACTGACACCAATCTCTGCCTGTCTGATATAAACCAACCCACAGTCACTGTCACCAATCTGCCCCCGTCTGAGATAAACCAGGCCCTCAGACACTGACACCAATCTCTGCCTGTCTGATACAAACCATCCCACCGTCACTGTCACCAATCTGCCCCCGTCTGAGATAAACCAGCCCCACAGACACAGACACCCATCTCCACCTGTCTGATGTAAACTTGCACCACAGTCACAGACGCCAATCTC
>NW_025124133.1:0-1078 GCF_004010195.1 Chiloscyllium plagiosum | reverse complement strand
CGCGTCTGACTCCAGAACAGTAAATTGCGTGTTAACGCCATCTCAATCCATCACGAGACGCCACCTCCTCCGGTTGCAGCAGAGTGACAGAGGTTTCACAAAGAAATGTTCCGCAGCAACAGCAATTCTTTCCTCCCACTGGGCACAGTTAAAGTGACGTTTATCTCAACATCAGGAGCGAAAACCGCAGTCAAACGGCCCCTATCCACATTAACGGTGATTCTGAAATTTACAGGATGTTGGTAAAATCCAATTGCGACCATTTACTTAGTTCAGTCCGCAATGTGTTAAATTTAATTGGCCGCCAGGACTTGGCTGTGTGAAACAGCATGAGGAATTACTCCGCAGAGTCCTGTGCATGAAACACATCACAACTGATCCTTTTTTTTTTACAAATTCACGAGCTTATTCCCATCTCACAGAAGAGAGGCTGTATGATGTATGTCACAGCAGACCGATTGAGAGCAGGATAATGCCATTCAGAATTTCACAAGCTTATCAACTCCTCTGTGCCAACTTCACCAATGCTTGACGCAATATATGCTTGCATCTATTTACTGGAAGCACAGCAAATTGCAGTGTTCGTGGAACTGCCACACAGGTGGAGACGGCGTTGATTCAATGATCATTGGGTTTAACACCTTTAGCTCCGAATGCGCCATACCACACACCTGAGACCAATATCTGTAAAGACAGTTCTCAGTGATTGAGAGAAATACTCAGTTTTCCATCTGGCATGTAGCATGTAACGTTGATAATGATGTTATAACTCCTTCATTACTGTTGGGTAATGTGTAATATACACATTGTCAAACGTCCCACATTCTGTTGTACCAAATCCGATTTCACTCAGTATCAGGAAGTGTGTCATAGTGCAGTTGTAGGCCAGAGCGCCCACCTTCTCTCTGATGGCTATCCAGTGCCACTCCTGTGCTCCCTCCATGTGACTCTGAACAGTATTCGTTTTCATGTAAACATCAATTTCTCATTTTTTCCATCAAATCTGAATCTTTGTCACTGTCAGACAGTGATTTACGGACATGTCTCATACCCTGTGCGAATGTATTATTCGTCATGT
>NW_025124132.1:0-1078 GCF_004010195.1 Chiloscyllium plagiosum | reverse complement strand
TAGGTCACTGAATGCAGGGCTGATGCCAAGGTCTGAATCACGTGCACCTAAACCTGTTGACAACGAACACATGACTGGTTACATTCCAAACAGCAGAAATAACTTATGACGGAGAAGTGAAAATGACCCCAAGACTAACAGATCGGATCTAAGCTCTGTCCTCCTGCTAAATCCAATCATAAATGTAGATGGATTATTAAACAATTTATGGAGCACAGGACGCCACAAATATCCTCATCATAAATATCGGAACAACTCTAAATCAGTGAAAAAAGAAGTCAAGGATATGGTGTCTGCACTACCCTCAGCCAGAGGTGTTGACTGGATGATCCAACTCACACTCATCACGATGCCCACAGACTCACAGATGCCAGTCTTCAAGCAATTCGATTTGCTGTACGTGACATGAAATAACAGCTGGACACTGTAGGTACGATGAAGGCAATGGGCCCTGAAACCATTCCTGCAATAGGACTGAAGACTTGTGCTGCTCAACAAGCCTGGGGACGCTGTTTCATTCCAGCTCCAACTCTGACATCTCCCTGCCAGTGTGGAAAATTACTCAGCTATATCCAGTCCCCGAAGAGGATATTAATTACAATCTGACCAATTACCACCCCCTCAGTCCCATCACAACAGTCACATTGGTGGGAATTCTTTTTGACAGAGCTGTCAAGTAGCACCGAAATAATCAGGTCAGTTTGGTTTCAGACAGGTACCCAAGTGGAGATGATGTTGTTGTGGAAATATCATTGGATTACGAATCCAGACAGGATAATGCACTGGCAGCTGGTGGAAGTTAAAAATAATTAACAAAATATCGTGTCCGAAAATCTGGTATCAGTAATAGTGATCTCGTGTCCAATGTTGATTGTAAACATCGATCTCCTTCCCTAATGTACTTTCAGGAAGTGAATCTCCCGTGCTTTCGTCGTCTGGCCGAAAAGTGACTCCAGACGCATAGACATGTGATCAACTCTTTAATGGTCTCTGAATCGGCCAAGCAAGACACTGAAGCGTATCAAACTGCTCTGAGGTCTTAAATGATAAAACCGGAAAGAACACCTGGCACCAGCCT
>NW_025124131.1:0-1078 GCF_004010195.1 Chiloscyllium plagiosum | reverse complement strand
GGGCCAGCCACGCCCGTATCCAGAGTGCCAAATTTCCCTGCGTCCCATGTCTCCTTACGTTCTGAATGAGCTCACAACGGGGAACCTTATCAAACGCCTTCTAAAATCCGTCTTCACCACATCTACTGGTCTAACTTCATCAACATGTTTTTTTCACATCTTCAAAGAATTCAATAAGGTTTGTGAGGCATGATCTGCTCTTCAAAAAGCCATGCTGACTACCTCTGATCAGACTATGGTTTTTTTAAGTAATTGTAAATCCTGTCTCTCAGAATCGTCTCCAATACTTTGCCCTCCACTGGTGTAAGACTGACTGTTCTATCATTCCCAGCGCTATCCCTATTCCCTTCCCTGAACAAGGGGATAACATTTGCCACCCCCCAAACATCTGGCACTATTCCAGTGAACAGTGAAGACGCATATATTATTACCAAAGTCACACCAATCTCTTCCATCACTTCCTGGAGGAACCTTGTGTATATCCCATCTGGCCCAGGGGATTTATCCATCCTTATGTTTGTACGTCAATCAGTCTGTATTTCCCCTCAACCTGTCTACACTCTGTCCAACCAATTGATTGACTGCTTTCCTTTTCAGTGCTATATACAGTGCTGCCTTGCTGAGCAGTGCTGCAAATCACGGAATCAAAGAAAAGGGAATGCACCAATGCCTTCCTGATAAAGAGCTCATGCCCGAACTATCGACTATCCTGCTCCTCCGATGCTGCCTGACATGCTGTGCTTTTCCAATTCAACACTTTTCGACTCTGATCTCCATCAACTGCAGTCCTCACATTCTCCATTACTGAGGGCTGTCCCCGCTGCACACTGAGGGGGGGAATTAACCATCAGAAACCCATTGTATGTGGAGATGACTGCTCAGTTCTGGAAAGTTGCACTTGATGAATACATTCTTTTTTTAAAAAGAAATTACAATTTAACAAATATTCATTCAGTCCCAGAGTTACAAGTTTGGTTCATGGTTTGGGCAGCCTGATAACAAATAGTGAATGATTGAGGAACTCCGATACACAGAGTATTCCAGATGTTATATTCCAGCTTACATTAATGCTAGGAGT
>NW_025124130.1:0-1078 GCF_004010195.1 Chiloscyllium plagiosum | reverse complement strand
CAAGAAGTCGATCTTTTCAATAAAATGAAGTACGTTGGCGGATGAAACTCGTGCTAATTTGTACAATCGATCTGTGTAATAACGTGATGCTCAGAAAATCAGAAGCCTTTGATTCATTACGTTTTAACTGATTCATCCGAAACGTATGTCCCATTTATTGCAGACGTAATAACACAGAGATGCATTTAAATAAAGAGATACACACACACACCGAAAAACACACCCAACCATCCATCCACACACCCACACTCTGCCACACACACACAAGACTCACAAATATCAAATAGTGGAGCGGTTTTGCTTTGAAGCGATGATGTGTAAGCTTTCATGCATGATGTACCGGAAAATGCTGGTGAAACAGTTCAGTGCATTCACTGTTCCCAGAAATGCAGTCACCGGTTTTCTTTTTGTTATGTCTGCAATCCCTTTAGAGTGGAAACAGACCTACAAGTCCACACCGACATTTCGAAGAGTAATCTGTACTTAAGTTTCAGCCTCTGGCAACAAAAGGCCACAAGTCGATCAAAGGTGAAAGTGATGGTGAACCAGCAAAAACAGCAAGTCATTGCACAAAGCAAGGATGTGTGGACATTTCTCACAGGGATGGACTCTAGGATAAATCAATGTATTTTCAAAAATGTACCTAATCAATTATTTGGGGGGCATTGTTCCAGGAAACGACTTACAGCCAAGTCGTGTAACATGTGATTCTTGATGTAAACAATTTATTTGTTCCTGCTTGAATGTAAAGAACTAGCCTTAACCATAGAGTATACTGAGTGCATACTTGATCATCTGATGTGACCCATCTTCACGAGTTGATTCTGCGATTAGAATTTATTTGGCCCACTCTATTACAAATCAGAAACCAACCTGGAGAATGATATAACTGGTCTGTACTTGCATCACGTCTCAGAAACATTTATTTGCAAGCTGCACACTGCAAGCATGTCAATAAACCTGGAAAACTGCATCGTCACTCTGTCTCTTTAATAATTTTGTGTCATGTGTTTGGAACATGATTTTAAATGAAACAGTGATTCAATGGTTAGCTCACAGCAACAGCGTCCGAGGTTCG
>NW_025124129.1:0-1078 GCF_004010195.1 Chiloscyllium plagiosum | reverse complement strand
GCGCCAGTACGTTGAAAGCACCATTTGGAATTGCATCGCTGCAATTTGTGTGGGCAGCTCATGACCCAGACGACTCGCTCTGCCTCACAGACAGCATTCATGAGTCCGTGTGTCTGAAAATAGGTTCTCTTTGTCAGTTCAGCTTCTGTTCATGAGTTGTCAGTTTTTGGTTTCGCTGGAGAGCCGCGCGGGCAACATGATTTGTGAGGTAATTTTCGCAGCCAAAATCTCCCACTGAGAAGTTGGGAATGTGTCAAGAAGAATGGTCATTGGCAGCCTAATACCAGAAAAATTTGATTCGTTGCTGGGTTTAACCGAAGCTGCCTGTGGGAGTTATCTCAAATGGGAGAGTACTCGCTTTGCATGCGAGAGATTGCGGGGTTGCTAGCTGCGTTCTCCATCCCCTTTTAGGGTGGCACCATGGCTCAGTGGTTAGCACTGCTGCCTCACAGCACAAGTGTTCCACGTTTGATTCCTGTGCGTAGTTTGCACATTCTCTCTGCGTCTGCGTGGGTTTCTTCCCACACTCCAAAGATGTGCAGGGCAGGTGAATTTGGCATGCTAATTTGCCCATCATGATCGGTGCATTAGTTCGAGGGAAATTGGTCTGGGTGGGTTAATCTTTGGAGGGTCGGTATGGACTCGTTGCGCTGAAGGGCGTGTTTCCATACTGTAGGGAATCTAATCTAACCATCTTCCGGAAAACTAGCCCAACGCACTGACCAAGTGATGAGTGCCTATTCAAACTGGTGTTCGCCACAGCAGCATCTCAGAGGGGCTGAGCCCGTAAACAAACGCTCTATTTGCCAAATTTTCAAGTTTATTCTTTTTCAACTTTCCTGTCTGTATACAGATCCATATGCCTTTGAAATGTTGAGAGTATACCAGACTCCACCACTAAATCTGACAATTCATTCCAAACATGCAAACCTTTCTGAGTGAAAAAAACAATGTCCTTCAAATCCCTTTTAAATTTTACCACTCTCTCCTTAAAACATTGTTCCCTTGTTTTGAATTTGCCTGTCTTGGGAAGAAATAGTCATTCACCATTTAGTCTACCGTCTCCTTCATATTGATA
>NW_025124128.1:0-1078 GCF_004010195.1 Chiloscyllium plagiosum | reverse complement strand
TGAAACGTCAGAGTGTACAAGGTTGCAGACCAACTGCTGGGAAGTGAGATGATGGGACCCATTTCTGTGTTGTAAACATTCGATAATTCAATCATTTTTGAGGGCAAATATATCTGCAGTGACATAATTCCAAAAACCGCGTTATGAATTCTCCTCTGATTCCACTTCCCAAAGAGTTTCAAAGAACTGAGTCTCAGCTATTTCATTTATGTGCTTTTCATACACAGGAGCTGCAGCGATTGAGTGGGTTGATTTCTGAAAATGAGACGTATCTTATGAGCAATGTGTGAGGCTATTCCAGGATTGCCTTCGCTGACAGCGCTGCGACATGACTGATGTTCTCTATGATATGGAAGTGCCAGTATTTGAGTTGGGTAGACAAAGTTAAAAATTACAAAACATCAGGACATATTCCAGCAGGTTTATTTGGAAATACTAGCTTTCAGAGAGCCGCTCCTTCATCAGGTAGGTGTCTTTCTGCAGAAACTTGATGCGTGTGTCAATATGCGCGATGTTGTGGAAGATCACCTGGACTTTAACCGAACGTTCGTGGTGTCGATGGTACCCATGACTTGGATGTGTTGGTATTGGACTGGGGTGGACAAATTGTTCACAACCACCTGATGAAGAAACAGTGCATGGAACACTGGTGCTTCCAAATATGCTAGTTCGACACAATCTGATGCCATGTGATTTTTAACTTTGATAACCCTTGGTAATGTTTAACTGATCGTAGACAGTAAAAGAATTTTCGTTCCTGGAGATGGAAATTTCAAACATTATCCACCTCAGTGCAACAAAAAAGATTAGTTTGGATGTGTGCTGAATCTCCACACTGCGCTTGCGCCAAGCAAAATTCGAACCTGCACCCGCCTGATCCGTAGCCAGCGATACGAATGGCTGTGCCACTGGCCAGATGCACAGCTGAGATTTTACACGCTACAGAGCTGTGATGCTAACAATGGCAGGAGCAATAAATGTAACAGTCACAAGGTAAGCAAAGAACAAAGGGAATCACCATAAATGATTCACTTCTCATTGTCCTAAAAAAATGATCAGCCAATCAATGAGGTCACTG
>NW_025124127.1:0-1078 GCF_004010195.1 Chiloscyllium plagiosum | reverse complement strand
TGTCCATAACGTAGAATTTAATTGAGTATTTATTCTCATCACATTAGCTGATTCAAGCAACGAGTCTGTGTCCATCCTGCAGATTAAAAATTTCTTCAGTTCTGACTATTGTGACGAAGAACAGTACAACACAAAAGGCGAATGTTCCAGTGCAAGGTGCCAAACTCTTGAGCAGGTAATCTCACAAACTTTCTGAAAAGCCTTTGGATATGCACTTGGTCGTGCAGGCTCGCATTTTCATTCAATGGTTCTATGTGGTGGCAGCCATGAACACTCTGATATATTCTGAAGCAATAGCTAATGGCAGTTGTTGGTTTGTTCCATTGACTGTACTCAGTAAGTGAGCCTCTAGTGAAGTGCTGGTGTTATCGTCCACTTTCTATTTACGTGTTTCGGTTTCCTTGAGTTTGCAATGTAATTTCCTGTGTCGATGATGTCATTTCCGGCCCTTTTTCTCAGAGAGTGGTAAATGGAGTCAAAATTCATGTGTTAGTGGATGTAGTTCCGGTTGGCATGACACGTTTCTAGGAATTTTCGTGCTGTCTCTGTTTGGCATGTCTTAGGATGGACATGCAGACCTAGTCAAAGTGGCCTACTCCCTCATCAGTAGGTTAAAAATTAAGGTGGGGTCATGTGGCTAGTTGATGTTCATCTATCCTGGTGACTAGTTTTCTACTTGTTTTCCGTTGTAGTGTTTGTTATTAGAATTCCTTGATGCTGTAATGCCAACTAACAGAGTATGTTTTTTTTTTAACTGAACAACTTTTTTCATACTTTTGAGCACCGCAATAAATAGCCCTTTATTGCCTGTTCTGCTCCAGGAGCAACTAGCCTTGCAAGGTTGTCAGCAAAAGAGCTCAGAGTTAAATAAGGAAAAACGTCTTTATTTAGAGAGTTGTTACGAATTGGAATTGAATGGCTGGGAAAGTTGTGCATGAAGATTCAAAAGAGAACTGGATATATATTTGGAAATTATGAATGTAACGGGCAACAGAGATGGCTGGCAAATAGGAGGCGCTTGGGAAACATTTTTGGAGCTGATGCGTACAATAATGGCCAATGGCCTCCTCCTGTACTT
>NW_025124126.1:0-1078 GCF_004010195.1 Chiloscyllium plagiosum | reverse complement strand
CACAGAAGATATAAGGAAAAGATCAAAGGGTTGGACAACTCATGCACATGAATTGTACACACACCTAAGATGGCTCTTAAATACTTAATCAGTTAGAAAGGAGGTGCGAGTTTGATTGGTTAATATAAAAATTGCCGAATTTATTTCAAGTCACTGCCTGGAGATACCTTCAGGTATTATCGATGTAAATGAAGTAACACGTGCGGTCAGACAATGTATTCTAAGCTTGACGCCTTGTTTGGACTCTGTCTGTGTCTTCACCTGGAGTTAGACTGGTTTTATTTACAAAGTACGATTTGTAAAATAACACATTGACTGAATGTCTACAAATTGCATGTTTTGGAACAAAATAAAATGTATTTGCAAATACAAATGGGAAAATGTAAATTCAACCCACAGATTTATATGTGCATTCGTGTGTGTGCGTGTGCATATGTGTGAGAGAAGGGCGTGTCTGTGTAAAGGGGAGAGAGAGACATTGTCTGTATGTCGGAGACAGTGAGGTGGCGTGTGGGTGTGAGTGCGGGAAGGAGAGAGAGTGGTTGTGTGTGCATGTGTGTGTGTGTGACAGAATGGAGTACGTGTGTGAAATGTGAGAGAGGGTGAGTGTGAGTGTGTGTGCGGGGCAGAAAGGGAGAATGTGCATCAATATATGTAACAGGGAGTGTGAGAGGGTGTGCTTGTCCAGGCTAAGACACAAACAGATATGGCTGATCCCTTTCCCCACGCACACTCACTCCATGGTTTTCAGAGCTTCCCCTCTCTGCAGCGTCTGCTCCATTTGTTGTTCATGTTACAGAACCAGATGCTGTTAATACAGTCCCATGCTACGTCCCGAGCTGGGAAACCAAATGCTCTGGTCTTCTTGAATGTCTGAAACAGCTTACAGCACAACTTCTAGCAAACAATCCCCAGTGCCTCCACTAACAGGAGGCAGTCAGAGTCCCCTCAGCTACAAGTTAGATGCCTTGTCCTTTACAATTATACTCAAGGACCTTCCTTGCGTTACAGACCGCACCATCAACTGAGAGGGACAAACAGAGACATTCCATGGGAAGGCGCATACCAAGATTCAAAC
>NW_025124125.1:0-1078 GCF_004010195.1 Chiloscyllium plagiosum | reverse complement strand
CAGATGATGATGATTGTGTGGAGCTTGCGGTAGGTGTCTCTGCTGCTGTGATTGTTGAAGCAGAAGCCGATGTAGAGGTAAGAGCTTCTGTGGATGTCTGTGAACTGACAGTCGATGTTTCTGTCGCTGTGAGAAAAAGAAATTTACATGGACCTTAGAGAACGGACTTGTTGAAATCAATGTGTAATTGATTCCAAGTATTGTTCCTACGTATACTGCCAAATACTACAAGTGATAACATGAACTGTTGTTAAGACCAGCAGACAACCCAGGATGTTGCATATTCTGACCTCTGGGCAAGTACAAGCAGCAACATGCACCCAAGTGCAGAGTTGATTTTGCAGTCAATGCTTTCATCTTTGAGTAATTCAACAGTGTTTGTAAACGCAGTCCTCACAGCTGTGCTTTTGTATACTCACCAGTTGTTGAAGAAACCACTGGAGTGACCGTGGATTCTTCAGTTGTTGAAACTTCAGTCGCGGACAGTGTTGATGTTGATATTGTGCTTGTTGAGACGGGAGCTGATGTGGAGGTCGGTGAAGTTGTTGAGCTCAATGTACTTGCAGTGGAAGTTTCTGTGGCTGAATAAGGTCACATTAGTATTAAAGTAACTGAAGAGACTTGATCAAGATATGAAAGACTTTGAACAAAATGCTGTTGGCGTTTGTGAAATTTGTTGTGAATGGTGCAGGAACTGTTGTGTGAATTGTTGTAACTTTAATAAAGCGTCTTGCAGATATTGGGGGAGTTGTGATTGTGATGGCAGGAGATGATATACATACTTGTGTTTCTGTGGTTGACTGTGTAATTACATTCATAGTTGTTGTGGTGCATAGAAAAGTTGATGAACTGAATGTGGTGCAAAAAAACCATGAATGAAATTGAATCCCGGCATTACAGATTCATAGATTTTGGTGTGGTGCAACATGCTGATTAGCCTGACACTATCATACTGCAAAGCAGGTATCAGTAAATTGTATTTGCACATGCTTCTACTCTGCAGAAATCTCCTCCTTGTGAACAAGCAATATTCCTCAACTACAACTTCATTCTGCATTGTAAGACTTGCCGGAGATCG
>NW_025124124.1:0-1078 GCF_004010195.1 Chiloscyllium plagiosum | reverse complement strand
GGGGGCATGGAATGCGCTGCCCGTGGGAGTAGTGGAGTCGGAATCATTGGCGACCTTTAAGCGGCATTTGGATAGGTACATGGATGGGTACTTAATCTAGGTTAGAAGTTCGGCACAACATCGTGGGCCGAAGGGCCTGTTCTGTGCTGTATTGTTCTATGTTCTATGTTCTAAGAGCAGGTCAGAAGCTAGGAATACTGCGGCGAGTAACTCACATCCTGACTTCCAAAAGTCTGTCCATCATCTATAATGCATAAGTCAGAAGTGTGATGGAAGACTCCCAATTTGCCTGGTTGAGTGCAGCCCCAAACAACGCTCAAGAAGCTTTATACCATCCAGGACAAACCAGCCAGTTTGACTCTCCCTTCATCCACAATGCTCCACCATCAATGCTCAGCAGCAGCAGCAGTGTTTTACTATCTACATGATGCAATGAAATGATTCATCAAAGATCCTTAGAGACCATCTTCCCAACTCACGACCACGTCTATCCAGAAGGACAAGGGGTGCAGATGTATGGGAATACCGTCATCTTCAGCTTCCCTCCAAGCCATTCACCATCCTGATTTGGAGTTCCAGGATTCTGACTGGGTCAGAATCCTGGAATTCCCTCCCTAATGCCATTGGAGGTCGACCACAGCTGGTGGACTGCAGCGTTCAACAAGGCAGCTCACCAACAATTTCTCAACGGCAACTAGGGACAGGCAATAAATGCTGGCCCAGCAAGTGACTCCTAGATTCACGAAATACATGAACATAATTAACAGAGGAAGTTTACTGAGCTGTCGCAGGGATCGGTGCTTGAGGCCCAGCTGTTCACAATGCCCTTTAAACATTTGGTTGCTGGAATCAGATACAATATATCCCAGCCTGCTGACAGCACTAACGGATGTTGGATTGTGAGTGGGTGAGGAGGATGTAAAAAAGCACTGAGAAGACTAAGACAAGTGGAGTGAATGGGTAATACCTGACAGATGGAAATCAATGTGGATCGAGGTGACGGTGGAAACGATAAATTGGCAGCCTACCATTTGAAAGGGATTGCTTGAAACATGTTGATTTAAAAAGGGACGTATGC
>NW_025124123.1:0-1078 GCF_004010195.1 Chiloscyllium plagiosum | reverse complement strand
GGCAATGCTGATAATTATGAACCAGTGACCCTTACTTCGTTTGTGGTTAAAGTGTTTGGAAACGTTATACGAGATAGGGGTTATAATCGTCTGGAAATGAACAAATTGCTTAAGCTTATTCAACACGGCTTTGTGAATGGCAGTTCGTGCCCCACAAGCCTTACTGAGTTCTTTGAGAAGGTGATTAACAGGTGACCGAGGACAAACCTGTTGGTGTAGTGCATATGGATTTCAGTAAAGCATTTGCTAAGGTTTCACACGGTAGATTATTGCACAAAATACGGAGGCATGGGATTGAGGGTGATTTAGTGGTTTGGATCAGAAATTGACGACCTGAAAGAACACCAATCTGGTTGCTCATGGGAAATATTCATGCTAGAGTTAATTTCTTAGTGGTGTACCACAACGATCTGTTTTGGGTCCACTCTTGTTTGTCATTCTTATAAATGACCTGGATGAGCATGCACAAGGAGACTTCAGTAAATTTTCCGATGATATTAGGGTCGGTGGTGTTGTGGATCGTGAAGAAAGATGTTGAAAGTTACAGAGGGACATCGATAAGCTGCAGAACTCGGCTGACTCGTGGCAAATCGAATTTAATTTGGAAAAGTGTGAATTCGTTCACCTCGAGAGGAGCAACAGGAATAGAATTTACTGGGCTCACGGTAAGATTCTTGGCAGTGTAGAGGACCAGAGAAATCTCTGTTTTAATGTACATAGATCCCTGAAAATGGCGACCCAGGTTGGCAGGATTGTTCGCAAGGAATACGTATTTTAGATTCTATTGGTCGAGGGATTGTATTTCAGAGCCCCTAGGTCATGTTTCAGCTCTACAAAATACTGGGGTGGCCACACTTGGAAGATTGCTTACAATTCTTGGCATCGCACTAACGGAAAAATGTAGAAGCTTTGGAAAGGGTTCAGAAGCGATTTACTAGGATGTTGCCTTGTATGGAGGGAACGTCTTATGACGAAAGGCTGAGGGACTTGAGACTGTTTTACTCAGAGAGAAGAAGTGTGAGAGGTGAATAAATTGACAAACAACAGATATCAGAGGATTAGATAAAATTGACAGTGA
>NW_025124122.1:0-1078 GCF_004010195.1 Chiloscyllium plagiosum | reverse complement strand
TAAACGCACGGATGTGTGTGTGTGTGTGTGTGTATGTGTGTGTGTATGTATACCCATGGGCAAATGCATACATGCACATGCACACACACAGTAACATATCGACTGCGAGTAGTCATCGTGGCCCACAAACAAGTAAAAACCCTTCACCAGCTCCTCACAGAAGTTAAAGACCCAACAATCACACCAACAGCATGAAAATAACCTGCAATGGACAAAGGGAATGAGTGATCAAAAGGCAGAGAAAGAGCAGGAAAGTAGTGCAGGTGACCGTGCAATCATCTCTCTCCAAAACAAGTGTCGATTTTAAGGTTGTGTTGGGACAGCTGGCTCAACGGGGACGGCAGCAGGAATCAGATTCATGGCACCGTGGCATTCAGCTGTTCAGAAGGGCAGACAAAAGATTGGAAAGACGATAGTCACAGGGAATACAATTGAACGGAGTGTAGATAAGCGGTTCTGCACTCGAAAATGAGACTCCTAAATGGTATGTTGCCTCACAGGTGCACGTGTCGGGAATGTCTCAGAACAGGTGCAGAACCCTGTTAAGGGGTAGGGTATCGTGGTGAATATGGGCATCAGTGATATAGTCATAACGGACGGGATGATGTCTTACGACCAGAATTTAGGGAATTAGGGGCCATGTTCAAAGTAGAAGCTCAGAAGTAGTGATGTCATGATTGCGACCAATGTCATGCGCGAGTCAGAGTAGAAATGAAAAAAAAATGGGCAGGATGAATGCGTGGCTTGGAGATGGTGCAGGGGGCAACTGTTCAGATTTTGGTTCATTGGGATCAGTTCTGTGCGAGGTACGATTATTACAAATTGGACGGCCTACATTTGGGCCGGACTGGAACCAATATCCTTGGACGTCGTTTTGCAAATTCTATTGGGGAGGGTTAAAACTAATGTGGCATAGGGATGAGGAGACAGTATGGAGGTAGTAACTAAAACTTCTAAGGAACTTACTGAAGTCAGAGCGACGAAGTGGAATGCAAGACAGGGAAGAGATGAGGAAGGCAAAGGTGGACTGAGGTGTATTTATTTAAATGTTAAAAATGTGGTAGGTAAGGCACATGAA
>NW_025124121.1:0-1078 GCF_004010195.1 Chiloscyllium plagiosum | reverse complement strand
TCCCCTAGCAACAGCCTATGAATCATTCTCCAAATATTTTCACTCCCAACAGCCTGTGAACCCATACGCACTCTGTTCCCCTAACAACGGACTGTGAACGCATCCCAATCAGATCCCCTACCAACGGCGGGTGAATCCATCCTACTCAGATCCCGTAGTAACATCCTGTGATCTAATCCACTCGGTTGCCTTAGCAACGGCCTGTGAACACATCCCCACTCTGTTCCTCTCGCTACAGCCTGTGATCGGATCCTCCTTCTTTTCCCTCGCAACTGCCTGTGAACCCATCCACACTGTGTTCCCATAGCAATGGCCTGTGAACGCAACCTCACAGTTATCCCAGCAAAGGCCTATAATCTATCCCTAGCAACAAAAAGTGACTCAATTTCCACTCTCTTTCCCTAGCAACGGCCTGTGTCACCACCCCATTCAGTTATCCTCGCAATGCCTCGTACTCCATTCCCACTGTGTTCTCGCAGTTGTCTGTTGGCCCATCCCTGCTGGTTTCCGATAGCAACAGCCTGTGATCCCATCCCTGTTCTGTTTCCCGAGCAACTGCCTATGAACCCATCACCAATCTGTTCTCCTAGCAACAGCCTGATTAGAACAAGTCAACATGGATTTAGTAAAGGAAGGTCATGCCTGACAAACCTGTTGGAATTTTTTGAAGAGGTAACAAGTAGGTTAGACCAGGGAAACCCAGTGGATGTGGTCTATCTAGACTTTCAAAAGGCCTTTGATAAGGTGCCACACGGGAGGCTGCTGAGCAAGGTGAGGGCCCATGGTGTTCGAGGTGAGCTGCTGGGATGGCTTGAGGATTGGCTGTCTAACAGAAGGCAGAGAGTTGGGATAAAAGGTTCTTTTTCAGAATGGCAGCCGGCGACGAGCGGTGTCCCGCAGGGTTAGGTGCTGGGGCGACAGCTGTTCGAATTATATATTAATGATTTGGATGAGGGAACCGGGGGCATTCTAGCGAAGTTTGCCGATGATACGAAGATAGGTGGACAGGCAGGTAGTACTGAGGAAGTGGGGAGGCTACAGAAGGCTCTAGACAGGTTGGGAGAGTGGTCCAGGAAAT
>NW_025124120.1:0-1078 GCF_004010195.1 Chiloscyllium plagiosum | reverse complement strand
TGTTACATTATTTGTAACAAGGCTGCAAGGAAATGCCAGGGAACTGCAGACCAGTGAGTTTGATGTCAAGCGTGGGGAAGTCTTTGTCGGAGATTCTGAGAGGCAGGATTTACTTGCATTTGGAAAGGCAAGGACTGGTTAGAGATATTCAGCATGACTTTGTGTCTGGGAAGCCACGTCTCACAAACTAGATTGCAGTTTTGAAGAGTTGACGAAAAAAATAGATGAAGGTAAAGCAGCATACTTTGTCTACGTGAATATAGTGAGGACCAACTGGTTCCACGTGGTAGCCTGTTTAATAAGGTTACATCACAGGGGATCAGGGAGAGCTATCCAATTAGATACAAAATTGGCTTGACAGTAGGAAGTAGATGATGCTGGGAGAGATTTGTTGTTGCAATTGGAGGCCTGTGACCAATGGTTGCCACAAGGACCAGGCTGCCGCTGTTCATTGTTTTTGTAAATGATTCGGATCATAATATAGGAACCATGGATAGTAAGTTCAAAGATGAAACCCCAAAATTGCTGTTAATAGTGGACAGTGAAGAAGGTTATCTTGGAAAACAATAACATCTTGATCAACTGGGAAAGTGGGCTGATGATTGGCAGATAGATCTTCATGCAGATAAATGTGAGGTGTTGCATTTTGTAAGCCAGGACAGGATTTATTCAGTTAACGGTAGGGCATTGGGGAGAGCTGTCAAACAGAGAGATCCAGGGTGCAGGTACATAGTTCCTTGAAAGTGGAGTCACAGGTAGACATGGTGGTGAAGAAGGCGTTAGGCACACTTACCTTCATCACTCAGAGCATTGATTATAGGAATTGGGATATCAGTCTGGTCATCCTTCACTGTACGTCCTCAATATCATGTTTGTCTTTTATTAAGTAAGGAAACCAAAACTGCACACAATACAGCGCAATGTTTGAGATGGGATCTCACCAAGGCCCTGTACAGCTGCAGTAAGATACCCTTACTCCTGTACTCAAACTTCCCTGCAATAAGGTCAATCCATCACTTAACTTCCTAACTGCTTTCTGTCCTGCAATATTGCTTTCAATGACTGGTGTACAAGGAGA
>NW_025124119.1:0-1078 GCF_004010195.1 Chiloscyllium plagiosum | reverse complement strand
CCAGCTGTGAGTGTGCGTGTTCCTTCTATCTAACTGTGCGTGTCTATACAGGGTCCCCAGCTGTGAGCGTGCCTGTTCCTTCTATCTAAGTGTGAGTGTCTATACAGGGTCCCCAGCTGTGAGTGTGCCTGTTTCTTCTATCTAAGTGTGCGAGTCTATACAGGGTCCCCAGCTGTGAGCGTGCCTGTTCCTTGTATCTAAGTGTGAGTGTGTATACAGGGACCCCAGCTGTGAGTGTGCCTGTTCCTTCTATCTAAGTGTGAGTGTCTATACAGGGTCCCCAGCTGTGAGCGAGCCTGTTCCTTCGATCTAAGTGGGAGTGTCTATACAGGGTCCCCAGCTGTGAGTGTGCCTGTTTCTTCTATCTTAGTGTGAGTGTCTATACAGGGTCCCCAGCTGTGAGTGTGCCTGTTCCTTCTATCTAAGTGTGCGTGTCTATACAGGGTCCCCAGCTGTGAGCGTGCCTGTTCCTTCTATCTAAGTGTGAGAGTCTATACAGGGTCCCCAGCTGTGAGCGTGCCTGTTCCTTCTATCTAAGTGTGAGAGTCTATACAGGGTCCACAGCTGTGAGCGTGCCTGTTCCTTCTTTCTAAGTGTGCGTGTCTATACAGGGTCCCCAGCTGTGAGCGTGCCTGTTCCTTCTTTCTAAGTGTGGGTGGCACGGTGGCATAATGGTTCAATTCCCGCCTCAGGCGACTGTCTGTGTGGAGTTTGCACATTCTCCCCGTGTCTGCGTGGGTTTCCTCCCACAGTCCAAAGATGTGCAGGTTAGGTGAATTGGCCATGCTAAATTGCCCGTAGTGTTAGGTAAGGGGAAAATGTAGGTGTATGGCTGGGTTACCGTTGGGTCGGTGTGGACTTGTTGGGCCGAAGGGCCTGTTTCCACACTGTAATGTAATCTAATCTAATCTAAAAAAAGTGTGCGTGTGTATACAGGGTCCCCAGCTGTGAGCGTGCCTGTTCGCTCCCTCTAAGTGTGAGAGTGTATACAGGGTCCCCAGCTGTGACTGCGCCTGTTTCTTCTATCTAAGTGTGAGTTTCTATTCAGGGTTCCCAGCTGTGAGCGTGCCTGTTCCTT
>NW_025124118.1:0-1078 GCF_004010195.1 Chiloscyllium plagiosum | reverse complement strand
AGGAAAGACATTCTGGTTATTGAGGGAATGCAGGGTAGGTTCATGAGATCAATTCCCGGAATGGTGGGAATATCTTACGATGAAAGACTGGAGCGACTGGGCTTGTATACCCTTGAGTTTAGAAGGCTGAGAGGGGATCTGATTGAGACGTATAAGATTATTAAAGGATTGGACACTCTGGATTGGACACATGTTTCCGCTGATGGGTGAGTCCCGAACCAGAGGACACAGCTTAAAAATACAGGGTAGACCATTTAGGACAGAGATGAGGAGAAACGTTTTCACCCAGAGAGTGGTGGCTGTGTGGCATGGTCTGCCCCAGAGGGCAGTGGAGGCCCAGTCTCTGGACACTTTCAAGACAGAGATGGTTAGAGATAGTGGAATCAGGGGTTATGGGGATAAGGCAGGAACAGGGTACTGATTGTGGATGGTCAGCCATGGCCATATTGAATGGTGATGCTGGCTTGAAGGGCTGAATGGCCCACTCCCGTACCGACTGGCTATCTGTTTCCATGCTGTGTGCCTCTAAGCATAACAATGGAGCATTCATGCTGAGTGTCAGTTAACTGCAAGGCTGTGCTATGGTTCCGACACCAGGTGGATTGCCTCAAGGGATTGCCTCGAGAACAGGATGAGCGAATGGCCGTCCCCTCTTGGTGCCGAGTTATAAAAAGAAAAGGCATGGTCCACCTCCATTTCCTTGCGGCCCGCGATGAGCAGAGCGTGAACGCGCCGTCGCGTCTGGTACGGTCGAGTGCACCGCACTGGAAACGACAGGCGACAATCCCCACGTGGCCGTCGGTTTAATTCCGAACACACGCACACAGCGTGGTCCAGCAAATGTCTGACTGAGGGATCAACCTACAATCGTTGGGAGCGTGTGTTTGGCGGTTTGCAAGGGTCCGCTGGTCGGGTGCGGTCAGAACGTTCCCCTCGTCGAAGGGGTAAGTTGCTCCACATGATCCCCCCTAGTCTTTCGGGATGTATCGTCCACTCCGCAGCCGAAGAGTGTGGCGCTGGGAAAGCACAGCGGGTCAAGCAGCATCCGAGGAGCAGGAGAGTCGATGTTTCGGGCATG
>NW_025124117.1:0-1078 GCF_004010195.1 Chiloscyllium plagiosum | reverse complement strand
CATCGTGACATCCCAGTCTCCGCCTCAGCCTCAGGACAACTCCTGGATAAACCATCGTTTGTGCCTTTGCTCATCTCCACATACAGCTGTTTCAAGTACCTTTTTACCACGTATCCATTGCAAAATAATTGCACTTGAGATGTTTACGTTCTCTGCACAGATATGGAAAGATGGGAAAGATGGGAAGACAGTGTAATCATAATCAAAAGCCACAAAATAATAATCTGTTGATATCGGCTTGCCTCATGCTCATTAAAGAAGGCAATGGGTCATTCTTCCCTGGTCAACTCTCCGTGTGACTGCAAACCTACAGCACTGTGTTTTACTCTTTACTGTCCTGTAGAACAGCTGAACCAGCAACAAAGTTCAAGGTCGGCATAACATACTGGCTTGACCAGGGCTGCACACATCCCGTGAGGGCAGATCTAAAGGAAAGATAATTCCCTCCCTCTGCGTGTATCCCATATTCCTGCAGCTGAATTCCTTTCAGGTAGGTGGCCATTCACTATTTTAGATGTATCCTTTGTGATTGAGTCTCTCCCCAAGAGGGATGTCTATCTCGATAGGCACCTCTGGTGCTGGCTTTATTGTTGCTAACCTACAGATGTTCGCTTTAAGCTAAGGCTGTGTCCTTTCGTCTTAGTCTCTCCTACCAAATGGAAACATCTTATGAACATCTACTCGGTTCAGGTCATTCAGTATTCTGTATGTTTCAATTACATTTCCTCTCTTCCTTATAAACTTTATCAAGTATAGACCCAAAGACTCAAACATTCCTCATACAATAAATTTTTCACTCCTATGATTATTCCCGTGAAAATCTTCTGAACATGCTCCAGGGACAGTACATCCTTCCTGAGATATGGAGCTCAACAGTATGCGCAACACTCCAAATGTAGTCTGACCAAAGCTGTACACAGTCTGTTCTTATATTCAATTTCTCTCGTAATAAGTGCCATCAATAATGACTGCAGTTGCCCTCCTAACTGCTACCTCAGCCTGCAAACTTATCTTAAGAGAACCCTGCACTAGAACTCCCAAGTCTCTTTGCACTTCAGATTTCAGAATTTTCTCCCCA
>NW_025124116.1:0-1078 GCF_004010195.1 Chiloscyllium plagiosum | reverse complement strand
TCACAGTTAAAGGTAGGGAACAGGATGTTGATGTTGTTTTCAGTGATCAAGCAATTGTTTAAACGCTAAACTATTTTCTTGTTTACACAGTCACAGTAGAACCTTCTGATGTAGAAACTGTGGAAGACTCCGTTACCCTGATCTGCTCTGTCTCTGATGTCACTGAATCAATGAGACTTGTTTGGGTCAATAGCAATGATAATATTGTTAAAGAAAAGGCATTTACTGTGGGGAATAAAGAAGATAAATCATTGAGACTGATTGTTTGGAAAGGAGACAGAGGCAGAAGGAAGTGGACATGTGTTTTGTTTCATCAAAACATGCCTCAGGTTTCAGTCCCGTACTATATGGAACTCTGTGGTAAGTGACTCAGGGCTTGTTCTTAACAAATAGAATCCAAAGGAAATATTGTTCCCATTTATTGCTCTGAACGGCAATAGTAACCCATCCTTTATATCTTGTGTATGAGCCTCAACAATGGTGCAGTTTGTCAGAAACTTTCCCTGAGATAACATCTCACTGTCTGGAAGACAAATTGTTTAATTAGTCATTTATTACATCAATGTGCATTTGGAAAGTGGATGAACATTTGCCGGAGAGTGTTAAATGTTTGTACTTTTGTTCCATCAAGTTTGGAGTGAAAGCTGATAATCTACATGAGATGGTAAATTTGTTCATGAAGATAACATTTGAAACAGCTTACCTTTGTAAACCTTGAGAGCTTAACCTTCTCTCCAATTCACTGTGTCACAAAACCATGTGTAAAAAAGCGGAGATGTTGTAAAATAGACAGAGATGGCTCTGATTTTGGACAAAATAATCCAGGAATATTTTAAATAGTTATTAAGCATCATAACAAAGGCTGTGGAAAGGATATGTGAAGATTAGGTCAATGTTTGAGCAGGAGAAGTTGCAGTGACTCAGCCTGACCTTAGAGTGGTCAGGATTGTTTGTTCTTTGGCAATGTGATGAAATTTTCTTAAATATTTCGTTAACCATATGGAGTACGAGAAAGACCTATTTGACCTTTTCTCTGTCCTGCTCGCACAAACAGAATGAGACCTCTCAGAATAGATAC
>NW_025124115.1:0-1078 GCF_004010195.1 Chiloscyllium plagiosum | reverse complement strand
TGCCCTTTGGAAATGCAAACAAGTCACATCCTCAGGCTCTGCTTTGTCTCACTTGCTCTTCGACTCCTCAAAGTATTTTACCAGATTTGATGAAGCCTTGCGGACTCTTCATTTACTCTGTGAATTTTATTTAGTGATACTCACTGAGTCGCTGTGATGGGTTACGAGGCTACCATTTTAGATACTCAATTTATTTGGTATTATATATACGACGAATCTTTCTGTTTACCTCCTACCAGCATAATTGATCTATATAATGCACGTAATAGAGAATAAAATGTCCCTTGTGCGCTCCAGGGCTGTGATATCACAAAGTGTGACAGTGAGCCACATATTTAACGGTAAAGTCACCATCTTAATTCTGGACTGTTATTGGAGAGAGACAACTGGTGATGGTTTACTCTGAGGGACAGTACACGGCAATTGAGCAGAGGGGATGCAAAGAAGAATCATTAATGGGAGCCTGGCCGATTTAATCCAAAACTGATGGCATCATGAGGAAAAGTGGAAAACTGTTCCGAGAAAAAGTTTGCTTTTCAGAAATGTCTTCAAACAGGAAAATGTAGCGTTCATTTTCCAACAAACAGCAATGTTTCCTGCCATTGATGAAGGACAGTTTGCAAACTTGCTCCTTTTTCCAGAGGCGCTCTGATGTTCTCGGCGACATTAACTGTTCTGAGATATTCGTTCCCGTCAGACCTACTCAGATTTTGCAGTTGCGACAGTCAGGAATAATAAATATGAATTTTCGCATCTGGATTCGGAACCTGGGAAGTGGTGGTAAAAGCGCCGAATCCTACACAGTGTATGTCCAGGGATGGAGGCAAGACAGCCTCCATCGCTAGATCAGGAAACAGCGTTAGGATTTTATAATATTCAATGGCAATAAGTTTCTCCTCCAATATTTTAGAGTCATCGAGGTTATAAAATACTGACAGCAACCCATCATCCGGTTTCCAGCACTTGGCCTGTATACTTGAGTGCTCTGCAGTTTCGAATGGTCATTTCAATAATATTTTCTTGGAACATTTTATATTCAAACGACACAAGTTGGACTGAACTTTGAGTTGGGAAACAA
>NW_025124114.1:0-1078 GCF_004010195.1 Chiloscyllium plagiosum | reverse complement strand
CACACACCCCCACATTATCTCTGGTCTCTCTCTCTCTCTTTCTCTCACTCTGTGGTCTCTCTCTCACACACACACACATTATCTCTGGTCTCTCTCTCTCTTTCTCTCTCTCTCTCACACACACACAAACACATAATCTCTGGTCTCTCTCTCCCGCTCTCTTTCTCTCAATATGTGGTCTCTCTCACACACACACACATTCTCTCTGGTCTCTCTCTCTCTCTCTTTCTCACTCTGTGGTCTCTCTCTCTCACACACACATTATCTCTGGTCTCTCTCTCTCTTTCTCTCACTCTGGTCTCTCTCTCTCTCTCTTTTTCTCTCACTCTGTGGTCTCTCTCTCACACACACCACACACATTATCTCTGGTCTCTCTCTCTCTCTCTTTTTCTCTCACTCTGTGGTCTCTCTCACACACACACACATTATCTCTGGTCTCTCTCTCTCTTTCTCTCACACTGTGGTCTCTCTCTCTCTCTCTCACACACACACATTATCTCTGGTCTCCCTCTTTCTCTCTCTCTCTTTCTCTCACACACACACATTCTCTCTGGTCTCTCTCTCTCTCACACACGCACACACATTCTCTCTGGTCTCTCTCTCTCTTTCTCTCACTCTGTGGTCTCTCTCACACACACACACACATTATCTCTGGTCTCCCTCTTTCTCTCTCTCTCTTTCTCTCACACACACACATTCTCTCTGGTCTCTCTCTCTCTCTCTCTCTCTTTCTCTCACTCTGTGGTCACTCTCACACACGCACACACATTATCTCTGGTCTCTCTCTCTCTTTCTCTCACTCTGTGGTCACTCTCACACACACACACACATTCTCTCTGGTCTCTCTCTCTCTCTCTCTGTTTCTCTCACTCTGTGGTCTCTCTCTCTCACACACACACATTCTCTCTGGTCTCTCTCTCTCTCTCTTTCTCTCACTCTGTGGTCTCTCTCACACACATACACACTTATCTCTTGTCTCTTTCTCTCTCTCTCTCTTTCTCTCACTCTGTGGTGTCTCTCACACACACACATTCTCTCTGGTCTGTCTCTCTCTCTCTTTCTCTCACTCTGTGGTCTC
>NW_025124113.1:0-1078 GCF_004010195.1 Chiloscyllium plagiosum | reverse complement strand
GTTTTGTGATGCTGGGTTCAATGTCTACTATGACAAAGTGCGGACTGCAGATACTGGAGATCAGAGTCGAGAGGCTTGAGGGCTCATTCCTGATCTAGGGCTCTTGTATGAAACGTCGATTCCCCTGCTCCTCGGATGATGCCTGACCTGCTGTGTTTTTCCAGCACCAAACTCTCGACTCAAAGTCTGCTATGGCAGACAATGAAATTTGAGTTCAATAAAATTCTGGACTTTACAGTTTAATGGTAACAATTAAACTGTTGTCAACTGCCATGAAAAAAGCCCCATCTTCCTTAAAGAAGATAATCTTTCATCCTTCCATGGCCTGGCCTACAAGTGACTCCAAATGCACGACAACTTGGTGTCTCTGATGTGGATGGATGGTAATTACTGGCCGAGGCAGTCACACCCACTTGCATTGAATGAATAACAGAAAATGGAGCTCCTAACACACACCTAACTCCCCAGTATAGTCAACTCCTCCCCTTCTTACAGCATCCCATTGAAATGAATATTCCGACTCTAAATTGATTGTCACAAATATGAATTCCCAAAACCGATCCACTTTTGAAGATAAGAGATCCTTCACTTGACTCATGACAACTTTCTGCAGTAGGGAATGCCCACACATAGACCAGATCCCAGCACAGTCAACTGAGGCAAAAGGATCTGTCTCTTGGCTTTGATACTCACAAGAGTTCAGCAATTTATTGGGATAATGGACGCCGTGAATTCAGCAAGAACTCAGAACCCGGCATCCAACCTTTCAGAGGTGAAACAGTGGCAGCCAGTCTCGTTCGATAGCCATCCTGATTGACATTGAGATATTTAATGAGAGTAATCATGTCCTACAGCCTGTTCAAAAATTGCTGGAAGATTAATCACTCCCAAAAATATTATTTAAGGAAACATTATATGACTGTGGAATAATTATTTGAATTCACATTGTTGTCTGTTATTTTCATGTTTTCCAAGAAGTCGCATCTGTTTAACCCTAATAGAACACTTCACTTTGTAAACTTAGTATCAAATATATTCAACTAATGATTTTCCCACTTTTAATCCATTGTGTTTCCAA
>NW_025124112.1:0-1078 GCF_004010195.1 Chiloscyllium plagiosum | reverse complement strand
ATTTCTGTAGTACACTTACCTTATCACTTGCTCCCTGCCTGACAGGGACGTATGTTTCAAGGACAGACAATATTTGTTCTTTTAAACCAGCTCCACCTTTCCATTGTTTGCATCCCCTGCATTTTGCGACCCCATTTTATGCATCCTAATTCTTGCCTAATCTCATTATAATTGCCTTTGCCCCATCGACAACTCTCGACCTGTGACATGTACCTGTCCCTTTCCATCGCTAATCTAAACGTAACTGAATTATAGTCACTCACTCCAAAGTGCTGACCTACAACTATTGAAACATTTGGCCTTGTTCATTAACAAGCACTAGATCCAGTGTGGCCTCCCCTCTTGTCGGCCCTTCGACATACTGCGTCAGGAAACCCTACTGTACACATTGGACAAAAGCTGATCCATTCGGACGTACTAGTGTTATAGCATTTCCAGTCACTGTTGGGGAATTTAAAGTCCCCCATAATGGCCACCCTGTTGCTTTTACTCCTACCGAGAATAATTTTGCTAATCCTCTCTTCCACCTCCCTGGAACTATGCAGAGGCGAATAAAAAACCTCCAATTCGTGTGACCTCTCCTCTCCTGTTTGTAACCTCATCACACACCACCTCAGTAGAAAGTCCTCGTCAGAAGTTCTCTCAGCCACCGTTATAATATCCTTGCCTAACAAGGCCACACTACCCCCGCCCCACCCCCCCCCCCCCCACCACACTTTTACCACCTTGTCTGTCCTAAATGAAATATCTAAACACTGGAACCTGCAACATCCATTCCTCACCCTGTTCTATCCATGTCTCCGAAATGGCCACAACATCGAGGTTCCAAGTACCAACCCATGCTTCAAGCTCAAACACCTTATTTCAGGAAAGTGGCCGAGCAGAGGCTAATAGCTAATTTCGGTACCCATAGGGAGGGCCTCAACCGGGACCTTGGGTTCATGTCACATTACAGGTGATCACCATTGCACTACACGCACACACACACAGATATTCCAACACACACACTCTCACATGCACACCGACACAGGTACACACAGACGCACACACAGACACCCACACACACCCTTACAGACAC
>NW_025124111.1:0-1078 GCF_004010195.1 Chiloscyllium plagiosum | reverse complement strand
CAAATTCCCAGCTCGGCGAACAGAACCACAACAATATGGTAGCTTCTTTATGAAATTAATGTTCCAATCCCCAGAGGTAGTTAGTGAGTCTCAAGAGGGGTATGTTAGTATCCAGGGCATGCCAATATAAAAAAAGAGTAGGTGTTAGGTGTTTTAAAAAGCATTAAGGTAGACTAGTTCTCAGGACCTGATGGGATCCATCCAAGAATGCTAAGGGAGGCAAGTGAGGAAATTGCTAGGGCCTTGTATGAAATACTTATATCCTTCTCTACTCATAGGAGAGGATTCAGAGGACTGGAGAATTGCCAACATTGTTATAAGAAGGGCAACAGGGATAATCTGGGAAAGACCAGTGAACCGTATGTCAATGGTAGGGAAATTATTGGACAAGTTTCTAAGGGATAGGATTTACTCACACTTGGAAAACTATGGATTTATTAGTGATAGGCTGCATGGTCTTGTGCAGGGAAGGTCATGTATCACAAACGTGTTTGAGTTTTTTGAGGAAGTGACAAAGAGGGCAGGGCAGTAGATGTTGTCTAAATGGACTTTAGGAAGGCCTTTGACATGGCAGGCTGATACAAACGATGGAGTCACATGGAATCCACGGTGAGCTGATAAAATTTCGGGATGGCACAGTGGCTTAGCAGGAGCACAGCTGTCTCACAGCACCAAGCAATTCCCACCTCGGGTGACTGTCTGTGTGGAGTTTGCACATTCTCCCCGTGTCTGTGTGGGTTTCCTCTGGGTGCTCCGGTTTCCTTCCATAGTCCAAAAATGTGCAGGTCAGGTGAATTGGCCATGCTAAATTGCCCATAGTGTTCGGGGACCTATAGATTAGGTACATTAGTCAGGGGTAAGTGTAGAGAAATGGGTCTGGGTGGGATGCTCTGTGAAGGGGCAGTGTGTCACACTCAGAGTCATTGAGATGTACAGCATGGAAACAGACCCTTCGGTCCAACTTGTCCATGCTGACCAAATATCCTAACCTAATCTAGTCCCATTTCCCATCATTTGGCCCATATCCCTCCAAACTCTTCCTACTCATATCCCCACCCAGATGCCTCTTAGATGTTGC
>NW_025124110.1:0-1078 GCF_004010195.1 Chiloscyllium plagiosum | reverse complement strand
GCTCCAGTCTCTCTCTGATCCCAGTCCCTGCTCTAGTCTCTGATCCCGGTCCCTGCTCCGGTCTCTCTCTGATCCCGGTCCCTGCTCCGGTCTCTCTCTGATCCAGTCCCTGCTCTGGCCTCCCTCTGATCCCAGTCCCTGCTCCAGTGTCTGATCCCAGTCCCTGCTCCGGTCTCTCTCTGATCCCAGTCCCTGCTCCGGTCTCTGATCCCAGTCCCTGCTCCAGTCTCTCTCTGATCCCGGTCCCTGCTCTGCTCTCTGATCCCGGTCCCTGCTCCAGTCTCTCTCTGATCCCAGTCATTGCTCCGGTCTCTCTCTGATCCCGGTCCCTGCTCTGGTCTCTGATCCCGGTCCCTGCTCCAGTCTCTCTCTGATCCCAGTCCCTGCTCCGGTCTCTGATCCCAGTCCCTGCTCCGGTCTCTGATTCCGGTCCCTGCTCCAGTCTCTCTCTGATCCAGGTCCCTGCTCCGGTCTCTCTCTGATCCCGGTCCCTGCTCCGGTCTCTGATCCCGGTCCCTGCTCCAGACCCTCTTTGATCCCAGTCCCTGCTCCAGTCTCTCTCAGATCCCAATCCATGCTCCGGACTCTCTCTGATCCCAGTCCCTGCTCCGGTCTCTCTCTGATCCCGGTCCCTGCTCCGGTCTCTGATCCCGGTCCCAGCTCCGGTCTCTCTCTGATGTCAGTCCCTGCTCCAGTCTCTCTCTGATCCCGGTCCCTGCTCCAGTCTCTCTCTGATCCCAGTCACTGCTCCAGTCTCTGATCCCGGTCCCTGCTCCAGTCTCTCTCTGATCCCAGTCCCTGCTCCGGTCTCTGATCCCGGTCCCTGCTCCGGTCTCTCTCTGATCCTGGACCCTGCCTCGGTCTCTGATCCCAGTCCCTGCTCCGGTCTCTCTCTGATCCCGGTCCCTGCTCCGGTCTCTCTCTGATACCGGTCCCTGCTCCGGTCTCTCTCTGATCCCGGTCCCTGCTCCGGTCTCTGATCCCGGCCTCTGCTCCAGTCTCTCTCTGATCCTGGTCCCTGCTTCGGTCTCTCTCCGATCCCAGTCCCTGCTCCGGTCTCTCTCTGATCCCGGTCCAT
>NW_025124109.1:0-1078 GCF_004010195.1 Chiloscyllium plagiosum | reverse complement strand
TCGTTAAACGAGCATGGTTTTATTCATTCTTCTAGATAAATCAATGACAATTCATGGATAGATTGTCAGATTTGTGATTTTCAAAGCTGCCAAGGAACGATGATGATGTATTTACTGGGTGTACGTGCCCTGTGCAAGCGTATTTTAACGTCAGCAAAATAATGTGGCTTCAAAACCATTGAGCGGTCGTTGACATTATTCTGTTGTTTAGGAATTATGTGTGGTGTTCAAATTGAGACAAATAATGTATAATGAGGTTTGTACACAGAATAATGTAAAGTTCTGAATGTGCTGCATTCTAAGTTTCATTTGGCAGTCATCGTTAAATGGCAAAAATAAGTCAGTCAATATACAAAATTGATTAGTTTACTCGAGTACGATGATAACTGTTTTGATAAAGTGGAGAATACATGATGGGCCATTGTTAGCAGGTCCTGAGGGACGCAGTGATGGATTGCCATGCGGATGGAGGCATGTGATGTGCAATTGATTGAATCTCATACGGCGTCCACATTCAAATAACTTTCTATTAAATTCCATAAATATGAATGAAGAAATTGCAATCATCTCTGCTCATTTTTGCATATTCTAATGGCCCTCGAGTTTTTCAAGATGCCTCCATGTCTAAACCTTTTGAAGACGAACGTCTCTGTGCAAACTAATGAATCCCGCGTCTGCAATAATTTGCTGCTGTGCATTCCAAGCAGTGATTGTGACACCTCTCCAGCAGATGGAACCGTGCTGGCCTTTGCTGCCACAATCACAACTGGTTGAAAAATAAAATGTCTATGTCACTGACGCAGATCACAGTGAACTCTGGGAAGTTTCCAGCCTTTCACCGAGCTTATTACTTTATTTTAAGTGTTTGTCTTCGACCTGCTGAGACTTTCCGTTGGTTTCTCGCATCGAAATTACGCGTTCTTCAATTCGGCAACTCAGATATATTTTGCAATAAAAATGGCACTAACCTGGCAGCCGCTATAGACGAGGTGCATTTGGATTGACAAGTTGGGAACTAGTGGCAGAAGAGATGGCACTATCGGGGCCCAGAACCTTGAGGGGAATCAGAGCAATGCCC
>NW_025124108.1:0-1078 GCF_004010195.1 Chiloscyllium plagiosum | reverse complement strand
GATTAGTGTTTCGGCATCGCCTCACTTCAGGTATTTACCCATACGCCCGTTCAATCGCGAACTTGGCGTAAGTTCAATAATATTTATGAGGATGTTGCAAGGCTTATAGTGTTTGGACTGTAGCGTAAAGCTGAATTGGATGTGAAAATTTTCCATGGAGCTTGGGAGCTGAGGGATGGGCTTACAGAGGTTTATATCAATATGAAGGAGACGGTAGAGTAAATGGTCAATGAACATTTCTTCCCAAGGCAGGCAAGTTCAAAACAAGGGAACAATGTTTTAAGGGGAGAGTGGTAAAACTTAAAAGGGATCTGAAGGACATTGTTTTGCGTGTTTGGAATGAATTGTCAGATTTAGTATTGGAGTCTGGTATACTCTCAACATTTCAAAGGCATATTGATCTGTATACAGACAGGAAAGTTGAAAAAGAATAAACGTGAAAATTTGGCAAATAGAGCGGTTGTTTACGGGCTCAGACCCTCTGAGATGCTGCAGTGGCGATCACCAGTTTGAATAGGCACTCATCACTTGGTCAGGGCGTTGGGCTGGTTTTCTGGAACATGGTTAGATTAGATTCCCTACAGTATGGAAACAGGCCCTTTAGCGCAACTAGTCCACACCGACCCTCCAAAGAGTAACCCACCCAGACAAATTTCCCACCAACTAATGCACCGATCATTATGGGCAAATTAGCATGTCAAATTCACCTGCCTTGCACATCTTTGGAGTGTGGGAAGAAACCCACGCAGATGCAGGGAGAATGTGCAAACTACGCACAGGAATCAAGCATGGAACACTCGTGCTGTGAGGCGGCAGTGCTAACCACTGAGCCACGGTGCCGCCATAAAAGGGGATGGAGAACGGAGCTAGCAACTCCGCAATCTCTCGCATGCAAAGTCAGTACTCTCCCATTTGAGATAACTCCCTCAGGCTGCTTCGTTTAAAACTAGCAACGAATCATTTTTTTCTGGTCTTAGGCTGCCAATGACCATTCTTCTTGACACATTCCCAACTTCTCAGTGGGAGATTTTGGCTGTGGAAAATACTCACAAATCATGTTGCCCCTGCAGCTCTCCAG
>NW_025124107.1:0-1078 GCF_004010195.1 Chiloscyllium plagiosum | reverse complement strand
ACCATTACAGAAACAGAATGAGAACTCACAAGTGACTGGTAAACAAACAGAACCGTGCGATTACAGTTGTTAAAATGTTTTAGTTACTTGTTGCATTTCCATCCTGAATTATGTAATATATATAATTAATAACTAATATTTATAATAAATCAATTGTGTTAGCCTGAATCAATATTAATTGGCAGGATTCCTTCACACATTCTCAGTGACCTGTAATATTGGTTCATAGCTAATTTAAAACATGACTGCATTAATTCATTGTTAATTAAATAATGAAAAGCTACACGATCATTTGTTAGAAATCTTGGAATCCCCTTCCAAACAGCTCTTTGTGTATGACAATGCCATTTGGATTGAAGAGGTTCAAGGCGGGCAGCTCTCTGTTACCTTGTCCAAAGCTGTTGGGGATGCCAAATAAACTCTGCCCTTGCTGGTGCCTTCCAAAATCCATGAATGAATATGTTAAAGTACCAAGATATTTTATGTTTTCACGGTTTGTTCTGGAGTCTCAGTACGGGAAGACCTTGCTGTATGAGTGCGACCCCAGTGACATCAGAAACATGACAAGACATTGAGGTAACAATCCCATTTGTTTTCAAACAATCAGAGGATTGATCATGCGATGTCAATGCCACTGAGGTCAACATATTCATGGCAAGTTATAAAAATGCAACTGATTATTGATATAGGGACGTTTAATAAGGAAACGTCCTGATTTCTCATTTACTGTCCATCACCAAATACTTGAGAGTCCTCTGACATGGTAGCTTTGCTGTTCCTGTTCACATCAGACAATTTGTCACAGTTCAGAAAGAAGACACAAAAATTAAACTGCTTGAGAGAAACTCAGTAGGTCTGGCAGCATCTGAATAGACAGAAACCGAGTTAACGTCTTGACTCCAATATAGGTTTTTCACAACAGCATCATATCAGAGTCAATATGTTTGCTCTGTTTCTCTATTCAGATGTAACCTCAGCTGCTGCATTTCTCTCCCATTTCCTGTTTGTATTTCAGGTTTCCATTGTGCCAACTGTTTTGTTTTAGTTTGACGAGTCTCGAGGTTGAACTTGGTTATAT
>NW_025124106.1:0-1078 GCF_004010195.1 Chiloscyllium plagiosum | reverse complement strand
CGTTCAGCAGGGCTGTCACTGAGAATCATTTTGAAACCTTAAAATTCAACTCTCACACTCAACAAACAATCCCCTTCCTGCTATCTGAATCACTGCATCTGGGCTTCTGTTCCCAGGTCACACTATGTATTTGTCATTGTCTCTGATTTTTCTATGTCACGTCCAAGTCCAAAATAACCAACATCCTTTGGCATACTGGAAATGGGATTCCTTACCATGTCATGGCTTTTTTGTGGCTCCTTGAAGTTCGATTTTGCACTATTTAATTTTATTCTTTGCAACAGCAACTTGAGATGAATTCAATACAGACCAGGCAAATTTCATGCTCCATTTTCTGTGAATAAGTAAAAGACCACCTCCTTATCTGTTAATTCTCTTCTTGATTGTTCATCAACCCCCCCTCTTTAGCGTGATGCTTGTTACCTTTGTTTTCTAAATAATGTAAATTCAAATTACAGTTACCTTCCTTCTTGTGATTTGTACCAATCAATCTCCAAGCATTTTTGTCCCCTAATTTATTTTGCTAGTTCTCCCATCTGATTGAGCCTGTTTCCTTGTATGAAGAACTGAATGTTAATTGTTCAGAATCAATCCTGTTTCATTGTGATTTCTACAATTCTAAGTTACTGAATCCTCCAACTCCTTTTCCTCTGCCTCCGATGTACTTGCATCGAATCCATGGATTTATTTTTCCATAATCCATTGCTTATTTTTCATTGATCTGATCATGTTTGATTTGTATGTACTTTTGCAAGAGCCCTTTTAACATACTAAAACTAAGCATCTGTAATTTGAACATGTAATGATTATTTGCTCATTGTTTTATTTAATCTAACATTACCCCAAATGAACAGCACTAATGTCCCTGTCCTAAACTTGTGTGTGTTGGACAGACTCAGGACAGGATTGAGATTATCCATCATTCCCTGCACCACATCAACAAGATCTACAGCATGAATCTGGGTTCAGTACCATGGGCCTGGGACAAGGTGGAAAACTTTTGTCTCCTCCTGGAGCAACAGCTGAGAGAGTTGCAAGACTGTCAGAGGAAACCAGGATCTGACCACAAGTTGAAGAG
>NW_025124105.1:0-1078 GCF_004010195.1 Chiloscyllium plagiosum | reverse complement strand
CTTCGTCTTCGTCTTCGTCTTCTTCTTCGTCTTTTTCTTCTTTTTCTTCTTCGTCTTCTTCTTCATCTTCGTCTTCTCATTCGTGTTATTCTTATTCGTGTTCTTCTTCTTCTTCGTCTTCGTCTTCGTCTTCGTCTTCTTCTTCGTCTTCTTCTTCGTCGTGTTCTTCTTCTTCGTCTTCTTCTTCTTCTTCGTCGTGTTCTTCTTCTTCGTCTTCTTCTTCTTCGTGTTCTTCTTCTTCGTTGTCTTCTTCTTCTTCGACTTCATTGTCATCGTCTTCTTCTTCGTCTTCTTTGTCTTCTTCGTCGTCTTCTTTTTCGTCTTCTTCTTCTTCGTCATCTTCTTCTTCGTCGTCTTCTTCTTCTCCATCTTCGTCTTCGTCTTCTTCTTCGTCTTCTTCTTGGCTTCTTCTTCTTTGTCTTCTTCATCGTCTTCGTCTTCGTCTTCGTTGTCTTCGTCGTCATCGTCTTCGTTGTCTTCGTCTTCATCTTCTTCTTCGTCTTCATCGTCTTCGTCTTCGAATTCTTCTTCGTCTCGTCTTCTTCTTTGTCTTCGTCGTTTTCGTCTTCGTCCTCGTCGTCTTCGTCCTCATCGTCTTCTTCTTCGTCTTCGTCTTCTTCTTCGCCTTCTTCTTCTTTGTCTTCTACTTCATCTTATTCTTCTTTTTCTTCTTCGTCTTCGTCTTCTTCTTCGTCTTCGTCTTCTTCTTTGTGTTCTTCTTCGTTGTCGTATTCTTTGTCTTCTTCGTCTTCGTCGTCTTCGTCCTCATCGTCTTCTTCTTCGTCTTCGTCTTCTTCTTCGCCTTCTTCTTCTTCGTCTTCTACTTCATCTTATTCTTCTTTTTCATCTTCATCTTCGTCTTCTTCTTCGTCTTCGTCTTCTTCTTTGTGTTCTTCTTCATTGTCGTCTTCTTTGTCTTCTTCGTCTTCGTCTTCTTCGTCTTTCTTGTTCTTCTTTTTCTTCTTCGTCGTCTTCTTCGTCTTCTTCTTTGTCTTCGTCTTCTTCGTGTTCGTCTTCTTCGTCGTCTTCTTCTTCGTCTTCGTCTTCTTCTTCTTCGTGTTCTTCTTCTTCGTCGTCT
>NW_025124104.1:0-1078 GCF_004010195.1 Chiloscyllium plagiosum | reverse complement strand
AATCAGGAATTAAAAACAACATCAAGAGAAAAAGTCAGAAGATTCCAACTCTGTGGAGACCCCAATAGTTTTTGATGTTGCTGAGAAACCATTGTGAACAGCATGACATTCAGTATGGGTTCACACGCCAACTGAACAATAACTTGGGGATAGTTAATTATGGCAAATAAAATATTAGGAAAGCCAAGCTGGGCTGATGAATGGACTTCCTAAATTCAAATAATGCTGCTCGTGTTCATGTTGATCTTGTCTTGTGCAGTGTAACCTGTATTCCTTACTCTGTCCAAGTCTATTTCTGCGCTATGATCTGTCTGGCCATTCTTACTATAATCTGCCTCCACTTCTCATAAATTAAGTGTTTCCCTGTACTGAGGTACACGTGACAATAAATGAAACCAATCAATACTGTGTAAAATATCAAAGTCTCTTTTGGAAATAAGTGATCGCTTCCACTCCTCATGTTTCAGCGTCACCATTTCTGCGTTTCTCACAGCTCGACAGATTAAACACTCAGCTTCTTCACTCTATCCTCATGTTACTATCATCCGTGTCTTTGGTAAGGAAATCATTCCTTATAAAGGAGATCAAATCTGTACAGAGTGCCCCAAATGCTCTCTCAGCAAGGCTCTACAACAGCAGGAAGATAGCTTTACTTATGTACTCGAATCACTTACCATGAAGGACAGCATACCGTTGACTGCACCCATTGCTTACACAGGGTTTGATTTGGAGCAATCCGCATAGACCTGTGAGTGGGAGGTCATGCTTCCCAAACTTGTTCGAGTTCTTTGATGCAGTTACCAAGAAGTTTGACGATGGCAGAGTGATAGACATATTTTCTGTGTATTTCAATAAGGCGTTTGATAAGGTCCCACAAGGCAGGCTGCTCTGGAAGGTTACATCACGTGGAATGCTGGGGGAACTGACCAATTGGATACACAGGTGGCGTGATGGTAGGAAGCAGAGGGTTTAGTGGAAGGATGATGATCAGACTGGAAGCTGGATTCATTGCTGTTTCTTATCTATAATTTGGTTGAAAATGTAAAAGGCATGATTAGTAAGTTTGCAGATGACACGA
>NW_025124103.1:0-1078 GCF_004010195.1 Chiloscyllium plagiosum | reverse complement strand
GAGGAAGTATTGGGAAAGGTAACAGCCTAAAGGGGTGCCTGGCCCTGATGGAACGCATCCCAGGGGCTAAAAGAAATGGCCGGGAAAATAGCAAATGTGTTCATGATAATTCGCTAAAATTTGCTGGACTCTGGGACGTATCTGACAGATTGGAAAGCTGCAAATGTGATGCCACTATTTAAAAAAAAAGACCTATCAGTTTAACTTCTGTAGTGGGGAAAATGCTTGAACCTCTCAAGGAAGTAGTAGCGAGTTATCCGGGCAGAAACTATCCCATTGAGCAGACACAGCATGGATTCATGAAAGGCAGCTCATGTTTAACGCATTTACTTGAACTATTTGAGGACATCACAAATGCGTTGGACCCAGTGGATGCGGTGTATCTGGATTTCCAGAAAGTAATCGACAAGTTGCCACATGAAAGGCTGTATAAGATAAAGGCTGCACGGCGTTAGGGTAATGTATTAGCATGGATACAGGATGGGTTAACCAACAAAAAGTAAAGAATGGGGATAAATGGGCATTTGGATTAGTGTTGGCACTACAACTGTTTACAATTTACACAAATGTTTTGGAGTTGAGGACCAAGTGTACGGTGTCAGAGTTCAGATTTGATACAAAGATGAGGTAAAGCAATGTGTGCAGAGGCCACCGTAAGTCTGCACAGGGATACAGATAGGTTGAGTGAGTGGGTAAGGATCTGGCAGATGGAGGACGTTGGGAAATGTGGGGTCATCCATTTTGGTCGAACTAACAGCAAACTGGATGATGAAATGGTGAAAACTTGCAGCAGGCTGCTGTGCAGAGGGAGCTGGGTGTCCTTGTGCATGAATCACAGGAAGGTGGTTTGCAGGTGCAGCAGGTAATTAAGGCAGTGAACGGAATATTGTCCTTCATTGCTAGAGGGATGGTTATGCTGCAGCTGTACAGGCCACAACTGGAGTACTGTGTACAGGTTTGATCACCTTACTTCAGCAAGGATGTACTAGCACTGGAGGGGGTGCAGAGGAGGGTCACTAGTTTGGGCCTGGAGTTGAGAGGGTTGGTGTATGTGGAGAGAAAACTAGTTCTATACTCA
>NW_025124102.1:0-1078 GCF_004010195.1 Chiloscyllium plagiosum | reverse complement strand
AATACTGGTCCCCAACCTATTAAGGTGCAAACCATCTCTCTTGTAGAATTTATGCTTACGACAAAACATACCCCAGTGATCCAAGAATTTATATCCTTGATTCCTGCACCAGTTCCCCAGCCACACGTTCAAGTCCATTATCTCCCTGTTTCTGGCCTCACCAGCCTGAGGAACTGGAAACAAACCGGAGATAACCATCTTGGACGTCCTGCTTTTCAGCCTTCTTCCCAGTTCTCCGAAGTCCCACTGTAGTATGTTCCTCCTCTTCTTCCCGACATAATTTGTGCCGACATGTGCCACCACCCCTGGCTCTTCACCTTCGTCCTTGAGGATTTCCTGGACTCTGTCTGTGATGTCTTTAACCCTGGCACCAGGAAGGCAACACACCATCCTTAAGTCCCGCCTGCTGCCACAAAAAGCCCGGGCAGTTCCTCTCACTATGGAGTCCCCTATTACCACGGCTCTGTGCAATGTCCGACTCCTCCGCTCTGCCTCTGCGCCAACCTTTGATTGACAGACCTGGCTGCCTCGCGGACTGGCAGTGTCATCTCTCTCTACTGTTTCCAAAACATTCAACTTGTTCCTGACAGGTACTTCCCCCGGGGTCTCTTGCACCTGTCTCCCCTCTGCCTTCCTCATCGTCTGCTCTCTTCTGCTCTCTTCTGGTAAGATTGGTGTCATAACCTCACTGAAGATTTTGTCCAGAAAGATCTCGTTCTCTCGGATGAGACTAAGATCCTCGAGTTCTTTCATCAGTGCTGCAATATGCTCTGTCAGTAGCTGAACGTGCACACACTTTCCACACTTATACGAGCCAGACACACGATAGTCGTTGACCTCCCACATCAAGCACGTAGCACACTGAACCAGCTTGGCAGCCATGTCTTCACCCTCTTCAACTGTGGCATAATCACTTCTCTCAACCTGCTTGTCAAAGATTCCTGAGCTAAAGCCTCACTCTTCAATCCACAGGAACTTCCTTGGACCATCTTTTTGGAGCAAGTCTGTGGACATTTAATTCAGGTTAGATGAGGAGTGAGGGAGGGAGGCCCTACTTTGGAGGACCTAGGTTCCAGAA
>NW_025124101.1:0-1078 GCF_004010195.1 Chiloscyllium plagiosum | reverse complement strand
TTCGATCCACGGGTAATCAGCCTGTCTGGGGTTCTGATTTTACCACTCTGCCCTTCAATCCAATTACACAATTTTTGCTGTGACTCTGAAATGAAATCTAACGCAGAGGAGGTTATCCTAACAATGGGCCATCGATTATGGAGAATCAGGCTCAGGAAAAGGACATAGAAAAATATTTTGAAAAAACGCATTTTTGAAAATGAGCTTAGTGTGCCTTCCTTTGTTGATTACAGACAATATAACACCTCCGTTGTCAAGGACCTTTTCATTCCATCGGCTTCAATTCGCCACAGAATTTGATTCACTGACACTTCACCAACTTCCTTTCGAAAACTCATCCAGACAACATGACCCACACGATACCCACCATCAACAATCTTCACCATTATTACAAACAAGTGATCAGTGCAATGTTTTTTTATGAATATTGAAGACATATGAATGCAGACAACATGACCCACACGATACCCACCATCAACAATCTTCACCATTATTACAAACAAGTGATCAGTGCAATGTTTTTTTTATGAATATTGAAGACATATGAATGCTATGCAAGATAAATTGATTTTGAGCTTAAATTGCAAAGGAGCAAAAATCCAGAGTAAGATTCAAAATGGCAGAAAATCATGTTCGTGACAGTGGCTAGAACTCCAGACTAGCAAATCGGAAATTTCTCCTTGATCCCCAATATCCACGCGATCATTTGTTCCAAGAGTCCAATTGGGAACATGTGTGAATGAGCGTGCAGTTTCATAGAACGCCTGTGAGAATCCTTCACTGTCTGATTTAAAGCTGCAACACCAACTGTCTCTTCCAGTTGTTGGACCGGCGAGACAACGGTGAGAACCTTCATATTCCGTGGTGTAGATTCACTTTTTCCTCATTATGTTCTTGTTTAAAACCGTCTGACAGAAACAGCCCAGACACAGAGGGGAAGGGGAGGTCATTCACCCAACTGGCCCTGCCATTCGATATCGGCATGGCTGACCAAACAACTCAATGTTTTTTTCCAACCAGTACACATCATCCTGTTCCCAACTGTGTAGCAGACATTTATCGAGCTCTACCTTTAATA
>NW_025124100.1:0-1078 GCF_004010195.1 Chiloscyllium plagiosum | reverse complement strand
CACAGAAATCTCTGTTGATGTGAAAACGAATGTCTAAATAAAACTACACAAAGGTGTAATGTACAGAAATGAGTCCTGGAAGTACATCCGACCAATTCAATATAATAGAGGTTCAGCAATAACAGCCAAGAGGTCGGCAGCTGCCATTCCAAGCAGGTAGCGAGAAATACATTTGGAGAGGCCACAGTTTCCTCGGGACAGAATAAGAATTACTGCTACATTAACTAGAACAGAGGAAAAATGAAAACAATTTTTAAAAAAAATTTCATGGAGAGGATTTAAAAAATCATTAAGCGTTTGAAGTTGTTTTTTGAATGGAACACCTTTCCAGATTTTTTATAAGAAATTATTTACAGCTTGAGCAGGTAGGACAGTGGAAAAAAAAACTATCATTAAGACATCTCTAAATCTATTATAAAATAAATTGCATAATTTCAGCTGGCAGATTCAAAAGTGAGGTTAAATAGACTTCAAAATGTTTAATTTCACAAGGCATTCCAATGCAGCTATCTTACCCTCACTGAAGTAGAGAGGAAGTGGAAGTATTGAATCTCATTCACTGGTCAGTATATAAAGATACTTTAGATTACTTACAGCGTGGAAACAGGCCCTTCGGCCCAACAAGTCAACACTGACCCACCGAAGTGCAACCTACCCAGACCCATTCCCCTACATTTACCCCTTCACCTAACACTATGGGCAATTTAGCACAGCCAATTCACCTAACCTGCACATTTTTGGACTGTGGGAGGAAACCGGAGCACCTGGAGGAAACCCATGCAGACATGGGGAGAATGTGCAAACTCCACATAGTCAGTCGCCTGAGGTGGGAATTGAACCCGGGTTTCTGGCACTGTGAGGCAGTAGTGCTAACCACTGTGCCACCGTACCACCCACTGAGGTAATTTTTCATAGTTTATAAATTCATTGGGACCATTTTCCTTTGATGATATCTCCTTCCTTCACAAATAAGGTGAGCTATCTCAATATTTGGCAGTGAAGCAACAATCTTTGAATCAAACTTTGAAAATTGTTTAGCTTCATTCGACGAAGCTAATAGAGTGTCTGATGATTTGGT
>NW_025124099.1:0-1078 GCF_004010195.1 Chiloscyllium plagiosum | reverse complement strand
TTGAAGTACCGATTTGAACAGCTATGAACAAATAGAAGGGGAGTTTGGATAGATTTGAAGCATCTCCAGAGGGAGAGAGTACAGCCCCAAAGTGCTGAATAGCCGCCAGTCCTGTCATCTGCGATACTGCCCCATTCATTGTGAATGATGAAGCTCATTCCAGGGCCGAGAGAGGGAGGATCACACCACTCACCTCACCTCACCTCACCCCGGCTGATTGACGGCAGCGCCAGACCAATAGGAGGTGAGTTGGTGTGGATAACACGTGACCATGAGCTTTGCAAGCACATTGTCACTGTGAGGGGGAACTCAGTGAATGTGAAGGGAGTGGGAGAGACAGCAGACACTATGTAAAAATGGCGTTCTTGTAAACTGGGAGGGTTTATAAACTCATGGTGCAGGTCACCGGACCTGAATTAGAAACTTCAGGTAAATTAGAACCAAATGAACTGTGAATGCTGTAAATCAGAAACAACAATCAGAAGATACTGTAAAAGGTCAACAGGTCTGGCGGCATCTGTGAAGAGAAATCAATGATAACGTTTCAGATCCAGTGAAACTTCCTCAGAAATGATGGTATGAAAATGTCGGTTTCCATGCAAAAGGTATATGATACACAGCGAGAAGAAGATTTGGATCAAGGAGAAAAGATTTGGCTGGGAGGGTGAATATCTCTTAATGGAGACTGTTAGTGGCTAACCAGAGGTATTATGTAATGGCGAGTTATGTAATCACAAGACCTGGTTTGTGAGTTAGGGTCATAAGACATGAGGGATTTCAGGCCAGGTAACTAGTAAACTCAGTGTTAAGTCCGGAGTGCTGCAGCGTTCCCAAGCACAAAACGAAGTGTTCTTCCAGCTTGTGCTGATCTCCGCTGGAAGACTGCAATACGCTTGAGTCAGATGTTAGAGAGAGAACAGGATAGGGTGTTAAAGTGGCTGCAACTAGAAGCTCGGGGTTACTTGCAGGCAGAGTACAGATCATCTGACGTCATTTCTGTCAACTCCAAGATGCCGCCATCAAACATTCCCCTTCCATCCCTTGCCCACATTTTGCAGGGACAGTTCCCTCTCGGACA
>NW_025124098.1:0-1078 GCF_004010195.1 Chiloscyllium plagiosum | reverse complement strand
GACAAGGTACTGCTGGAACATAGGCAGATTGAATGGTTTCATGGTAGGGAGAAAACAGACCATGCACAGGCTGCGGCGATGCTGGACTCTCTGCCAGATACCTTGTGGTCAGCAAGTTCAACGGACGTTGGTTACTGCAAACACGTCACACCGATCACATTTGATTTAATAGACCACACTCCGATTTGGCAGAGACAATATTCACACAAACCAGAGGTTGAAGCCGGCATTGCCGACACAATTGAAGGGTTGTTAGCAGCAGGGGTGCTAGAACCCTCCCAGTCAGCGTGGAACACTCCTATCTTACCTGTAGAGAAGCAGAATACAGGCAGATATAGGATGGCGCAGGATCTTAGACGGATCAATAGTGTCGTTTCTACTCCAACAGTTCCAGTTCCAAACCCCTACACTGCAATGTCTGTGCTGACCCCTGACCATAAGTGGTTCTCATGCATTGATCTGGCCAACGCGTTCTTTTGTTTGCCCTTGGCTGATCATTTGAGGGACATTTTTTCGTTTACCTATAAAGGCCAACAATTACGTTATACAAGGGTCCCTCAAGGGTTTATTTTGTCACCTGGGGTGTTTAATCAAGTACTGAAACAGCAGCTGAAGAACCTGACGCTCCCAAAGGGGGTGGTATTGATCCAGTATGTGGATGACATTCTTTTGGCAGCACCCGACCATGTTTCTTGTTTGGAAGCCACAGAGTCGTTGCTGTTTCACCTGTATAGTGTCGGTTTTAAAGTTTCACGGGTTAAATTGCAATGCTGCAGACAAACGGTGTCTTTTTTGGGTAGAATTATTTCTGCTAAGGGAACAGGTGTGTCTCCATCTCATAGATCCTCCATTCTGCATCATACCAAACCAGTCACTGTAAAAGACATGCACTCCTTTCTTGGGTTGGCAGGATATAGTAGACAATTCGTTGCATCATATGGGGAGCTCACTTTCCCTCTCAGGGCCATGGTAAACGAACAAGGTATGAGAAATTTGTCGGCCCATTTGCAGTGGACTACGGAGGCAGACGAAAGTTTCATCTCTATTAAACAGGCTTTAACGCGGGCTGCTGATTTAG
>NW_025124097.1:0-1078 GCF_004010195.1 Chiloscyllium plagiosum | reverse complement strand
GAGAATTGTTAGAAGCGATTCGATTCCACCTTCACGTGACTGTCTGTCTGCGGGGTTACCTCTGGGTGCTCCGGTTTCCTCCCACAGTCCAAAGATCTGCAGTTTCGGATGGATCGGCTGTGCTAAAGTGTCCAGGGATGTGCAGGTGAGAGTGGGTTAGCCATGGGGAACTGTAGGTCTGTAGGGTAAGTGGATGAGTCTTGGTGGGATGCTGTGTGGAAGGTCGGTGTGAATTTGATAGGTGAAATGGCCTGCAGGGATTATATAAGTCTTCTGCTTTCGCCACATGTAGATTGAGAAATGACTGCTTTGAGAGGAGTAGGTTCCAGTTCATGGGACACTGTCCCAGTCATGGGGAAGGTGGGAATTGTGCTGTCTCTCTCCCCACCCACTGCCCCCATCCATTCTCTCTCGCCCCGCAACTCTCTGCCCCCCATTTTCTCTCTCTCCCCTTCATTCTCTTCCTCCACCCTTTGACCTCCGAGTCTTTCCTTTCCGCCCTCACCATCCTCTGTTCCCCCCAGTCTCTCAATGGCCCCACACTCTGTCACCCTGTCCATTCTGTATCTCTTCCAACTCCCACTAAACTTTCTCATGCCTCGAGCTCTCTTTGATCGCTGTATCAAGCTCTTCTCAGAAGAGAGAGAGAAAATGGTTGGTGATGACACTGCCTGGGAGATGGGGGTGCACGAGAAATGGCTGATCTTTCAAATTAAGAATAGCTAAAATAATATGTTCAGAAACAGCATTAAAGTTTGAACGCATGTTCAATTTTATATTAAGACAAAGGTGCAGCCATCTTTCTCAAACTTGCGTTGAACTATGTGCAGTTGAGGACAGGCTGTTCGGGGTGAATGAGGCTTTTGCCTAAAATGTCAATTTTCCTGCTCCTCGGATGTTGCCTGACCTGCTGTGCTTTTCCAGCACCACATTCTTGACTCTAATCTCCAGCATCTGCAGTACTCACTTTCTCCTGTTAGGGGTGAATGGCCGATTCCTCGTCTTGAAAAATTGGTTCTGTTAGAAGGTGCAGAGGTGTACTCTTCCTGTGAGTGTTGAAAAGCGAGCAGAACCACCT
>NW_025124096.1:0-1078 GCF_004010195.1 Chiloscyllium plagiosum | reverse complement strand
AGTACTTCCATACATCTCCAGCCCTTGTCCTTCTAGATGGACGTGATCGTGTGTTGGGAAGATGGTCTCTGAGGATCTTTGATGAATCATTTCACTGCAGCATATCGATAGTATAACACTGCTGCTGCTGCTGAGCGTCGATGGTGGAGCATTGTGGATGTAGGGACAATCAAACTGGTTGCTTTGTCCTGGATGGTATAAAGCTTCTTGAGTGTTGTTGGGGCTGCACTCATCAAGGCAAATTGGGAGTCTTCTATCACACTTCTGACTTATACATTGTAGATGATGGACAAACGTTTGGAAGTCAGGATGTGAGTTACTCGCCACAGTATTCCTAGCTCCTGACTTGATCTTGTAGTTGTTGTGTTTATGTGGTGAGACCAGTGAGTTTCTGAGTAAAGATTACCCACCAGGACTTTGATTCTGGGGGATTCAGTGATAGTAAAACCATTGAATGCCAAGGGGCAGGTTAGATTGTATTTTATTGGTGATGGTCATGGTCTAGCATTTGTGTGGCCTGAATATTACTTGCCATTTGTGAGCTTGGATACTCTCCAGATCTTGTCGTAATTGAGCATGGACTGCTTCAGTATCTGAGGAGCCACAAATGTTGCAGAACATTGTACAATAATTGGCGAACATCCCCACTTCTGACCTTAAAATGGAAGGAAGGTCATTGATGAAGCAGCCCTGAAGAAGTTTTCGGCCACTGCTCGAGGGACTCCTGCAGACTTGGAGCTGAGTTGACTGACCTTTATCAACCATGACCATCTTCCTACGTGTCAGATACGATTCTAACCAGCAGGGAGTTTGCTTCTGATACCCATTGATTCCAGTTTTGTTCACTCCCCTTGAGATGACACTTGGTAGAAGGCAGCCTTGACTTAAAGGGCTGTCACTATCACCCCACCTCTGTAATTCAGCTCTTGTGTCCATGTTTGAACCACGGTAATGAGGTCAGGAGCTGAGTGGCCCTGCTGGAGCCCAAACTGGTCGTCATTGAGCAGGTTATTGCTGAGCAGGTGATGCTTAAAACCACTGAGATCTTCCAACACTTTACTGATGATCGAGAATAGAC
>NW_025124095.1:0-1078 GCF_004010195.1 Chiloscyllium plagiosum | reverse complement strand
GTGACAGACTGTCAGTTCCAGGAATACACTTTATCCTTGGGGACGGTTTAGCTTGATCCAAGGTGGGAGAGACAGCCCTTGTGGTGGAGAAGTCAAATGAAAACTAGCGAACTGAGGAGTTAAAAGAAATATACCCAGGAATTTTTCCACTCTGTGTACGAACAAGATCCCACTGTCATAAGTTACAGCAGGAAGAAAAAAAAGAAAAAGACAAAGGAGTTGATGTTCAGTTAACTGACATGACACCCTGTTTGATGTAATGGTGCAGGAAAACACCTGAACGTGGAGAGAAACTGTCGGTTAGTTCAGAAGGGAAATGGGCCGAAGTGCACTAGATCGTGTTACCGGTAGCAAACTGTGTTACGGGTAGCACACGAACTAACTGCAGGTAGTCACCTAGGTGTACAGAATCATGCGAAGGTACAGAAGCATTTCTAGTGACCTGGAAAGCACAAGGACGTGGTTAATTTTTGTTTTTCATGTCAGACATGACAAAGGGTAGGTAAGTCACAGGCAGTAATGAAACCGCACCTTTGTTGCCAATTCCTGCATTCGAAGAACCTTCCCCGTAGGTTATGACTAATTGTTTCGCTCCCTTTTCTAAAATAAAAGTGGAAACCAATATTTGCTGACCATAATGTACGTGTCTCCCAGGTTTCCAGAGGCAATTCCGTTATGGAATGTTAAGGAAAAACGGGAGGTGGAGGGGTTGGTAGCTTTCTTTTCTCGCTGTTGCCTACCCAGAGGGATTCAATCAAACCAAGGGTCTTAAACCACTCAGCTGTTTACGGAAGTCATGGATAGCTTAGGCATACAACACTTCAAATCAAGGGCCTCCCATCCTGAATCCCAGGGAGCATTGAAGAGTTAGCATCAGACACCGAAGATCATGTTGGCCAAATGATTGGGATAATGGTGTCCCATTAAATTGCTTATCATCGAAGATGCCCCAAATAAATCTACTCCGTTTACTTCATTTCAGTTAATATTCATTCATGAAGTGAGAGGTTTTTAAAAAAATTATTAATTATAAATTGACAGGATAGAAGTCGAAGATCTCACACTTGGATTATGTATG
>NW_025124094.1:0-1078 GCF_004010195.1 Chiloscyllium plagiosum | reverse complement strand
CTCAGGGAGATATCAGTACACTGACTGGTGTCTGTCTCTCCCCTCTCTCTCTCAGGGAGATATCTGTACACTGACTGGTGTCTCTCAGTCTCCTTTCTCTCTCAGGGAGATATCTGTACACTGACTGGTGTCTCTCTGTCCCCTCTCTCACGCTCTCAGGCAGCTATCAGTACACTGACTGGTGTCTCTCAGTCTCCTTTCTCTCTCAGGGAGATATCTGTACACTGACTGGTGTCTCTCTGTCCCCTCTCTCTCTCAGGGAGATATCTGTACACTGACTGGTGTCTCTCAGTCCCCTTTCTCTCTCTCAGTGAGATATCTGTACACTGACTGGTGTCTCTCAGTCCCCCCTCTCTCTCAGGGAGATATCTGTACACTGACTGGTGTCTCTCAGTTCTCTCCATCTCTCAGGGAGATATCAGTACACTGACTGATGTCTCTCAGTCCCCTCTCTCTATCAGGGAGATATCTGTACACTGACTGGTGTCTCTCAGTCTCCTTTCTCTCTCAGGGAGATATCTGTACACTGACTGGTGTCTCTCTGTCCCCTCTCTCTCGCTCTCAGGGAGCTATCAGTACACTGACTGGTGTCTCTCAGTCTCCTTTCTCTCTCAGGGAGATATCTGTAAACTGGCTGGTGTCTCTCAGTCCCCTCTCTCTCGCTCTCAGGGAGCTATCAGTACACTGACTGGTGTCTCTCAGTCTCCTTTCTCTCTCAGGGAGATATCTGTACACTGACTGGTGTCTCTCTGTCCCCTCTCTCTCGCTCTCAGGGAGCTATCAGTACACTGACTGGTGCCTCTCAGTCTCCTTTCTCTCTCAGGGAGATATCTGTACACTGACTGGTGTCTCTCAGTCTCCTTTCTCTCTCAGGGAGATATCAGTACACTGACTGGTGTCTCTCTGTCCCCTCTCTCTCACTCTCAGGGAGCTATCAGTACACTGACTGGTGTCTCTCAGTCTCCTTTCTCTCTCAGGGAGATATCTGTACACTGACTGGTGTCTCTCAGTCCCCTCTCTCTCTCTCTGTCTCAGGGAGCTATCAGTACACTGACTGGTGTCTCTCAGTCCCCTCTCT
>NW_025124093.1:856-1078 GCF_004010195.1 Chiloscyllium plagiosum | reverse complement strand
ATGGGCAGTATCTACATGGACAGAAAATCTGATCATTGAAATGATGTTTAAAAATATTTAATGAACCAACTTTGATTCTACAGGTATTGAACAAGAATCTTACCAAAGGTCCTCAATAAATATAATGTTCTCCACCAAAATGTGCTGAGGGGCTAGGGTGAGGATTGAAAACATTGGAGGGCAGAGGAGGTGGGAGCCATAGCATTTGCAAGGGAGTGAAGG
>NW_025124093.1:0-829 GCF_004010195.1 Chiloscyllium plagiosum | reverse complement strand
TAGTGCTTCCAAATATAAATGTTGGACGATAACCTGGTGTTGTGCAATCTTTTCGAATGGGTTGCAGGTTTCAGAGGGTCCCAGACTATGGGCCACAAAATCTTCTTGATGGAGCAACACCACCACTTGCTGCCGAACAACGGGACTCCATGTATTTGTTCATCTCCTGCATTACCGGCGATGGACAGTTGGTGGTGGTATTGTCCATCTTCCACCATCCAAACCCACACAATGGAGTTAATGTACTTCTTTCAAGCCACCGCGCTGCCATCGTTGATTATGATGCATCTCTCTAAACACAATTTGTCAAATAAAAAATGTTCTACAGACATGATCCTGAACTTCCAGTCACATTGTTTTAATTGACCCAATCTCACTTCAACTTCGATTTGAACAAATCAGATTTACAAATGCCACAGGGACATGTAATAGGACAGCAAATTATTGCAGATACTGGAAACCTGAAATATAAATTCAAAACTCTGGAAATCCCCAGCAGGTCAGGCAGTATCTGTAATGAGAAAAAAAGAGTCAAGGCTGCAAGTTCAAGATCTACACCAATCCTGAAGAAGGGTCTTGCTTCTCCCTGCACAGATACTGAGAGACTTACTGAGCATTGTCAACTTGCCAGTTTCTCCTGGAGCAAAACAACCTCTTTGTCCATCCTGCAAAAAGCCATCAGAGCTCCTCATTCTCCAACAGCAAGAAACCCAGAGGCAGCTGCTTGGGGTCTCGTTTAGCACAACTTTAAACTTTAATTTTATATCATGTTAATGTATGAAGTGAACATTGACAACTTGCTCAGCAATCAAACTAGACAAAGCAATAC
>NW_025124092.1:0-1078 GCF_004010195.1 Chiloscyllium plagiosum | reverse complement strand
GATAACTCCCATGTGCCGGATGGGATTTATCCTCGGAATCTCTGGGAAGTAAGGGAGGAGATTGCTGAGCCTCTGGCATTGCACTTGAAATCGTCATTGTCTTCAGGAATAGTGCCAGAAGACTAGAGGATAGCAAATGTGGTTCCCTTGTTCCAGGAGGGGAGTAGAGACAACCCTGAAAATGATAGGCAAGTGAGCCTTACTTCAGTAGTTGATAAAATGTTGGGAAAGGTTATAAGAGATAGATTTGTAATCATTTGAAAAGAATAATTTCATTAGGGATAGTCAGCACGGCTTTGTGAAGGGTAAATTGTGCCTCACAAACCTTATCGAGTTCTTTGAGAAGGTGACCAAACAGGTAGATCAGAGTAAAACGGTTGATGTGTTGTATATGGATTTCAGCAAGGCGTTCGATAAGGTTCCCCAAAGTAGGCTATTGTACAAAATGTGGAAGAATAGGATTGTGGGAGAGCAGTTTGGATCAGTAATTGGCTTACTAAAAGAAAACAGAAGGTGGTGGTTGATTGGAAATGATCATCCTGGAGTCTAGTTACTGGTGGTGCACCGCAAGGGTCGGTGTTGGGACCACTGCTGTTCGTCATTTTTATAAACGACTTGGTTGAGGATGTAGAAGGGAGGGTTAGTAAATTTGCAACGACGCTAAGGTCGGTGTAGTTGTGGATAGTGACGAAGGATGTTGTATGTTACAAAGAGGCATAGATAAGTTGCAGAGCTGGTCTGAGAGGTGGAAAATAGAGTATAATGCGAACAAGTGTGAGGTGATTCACTTTGGTCTGAGCAACCGGAATGCAAAGTACTGGGCTAATGGTAAGATTCGTGGTAGTGTAGATGAGCAGAGAGATCTCGGTGTGCAGGTACACAGATCCTTGAATGTTGCCACACAGGTTGACATCGTTGTTAAGAAGGCATACAGTGTTATAGCTTATATGAATTGAGTGATCGACTTCCAGAACCATGAGGTTATGCAACAACTTCCACCTTCCCTCCTAATCTCCCTTCCCAGTTCTCTCTCTTTGTCCTTTCCCATCTGCTCTCCTTCTCTCCACCCACAGTCACT
>NW_025124091.1:0-1078 GCF_004010195.1 Chiloscyllium plagiosum | reverse complement strand
CGGCGGGTCGGTGTGGACTTGTTAGGCCGAAGGTTGCGGGGGGATGGTACTGGAGATGAAATTATTTTATTTTGTGTCGTATTGTTTGCAAAATGCTACATTTGATTAGGTGCTGTTGGAAATTTGAAAACATGATTCTGGAGAATTTAGATAGTATTACTGGTCATGGAAATGGCAGACCGAAAATGACATGGCAAAATCAGACATATTATCCCTTTTCCTGGCAGGAAATGTTGTGCATGCAATTTGAGAATTGGCAGGTGTGTGAAAAGCATAGATGTACAATGAAACATAGAATTCACCTTCAAAACCTGGCTGAAGGCACATCTTCAGGCGGTACAACATATTGTGAAGAATCGTGGGATAGTACACAAATTGAAAATAAATGAATATAGATGTATTGAAGTCATGATTCAATTATGGGACGCTAGACTGGAATGAACCTGAAGTAGTGTGTGCAGGTTTGGTTTCCTTTTCTCAAAAACGTGATTATCAGCATTGAGGTGGGTTGGGGGAAAGGGAGGACCTGCGCTACACCGGATGTTCATGGACGTATTTCCAACAAGGCAGGTCAATTAGAAATGTAAGAAAATGGCAAATCGAATGGGTATTGTCCACCTTTATGATGATTGAATTGTGCTCTCATTTAAACATATTTAGCAAAGAAGATGAGATGCGGGGAGATGTAGGTAAGATGGAATCCTGATTACGGATTCTGAAACAATAGAGGAGTTGAATTTAATAATAAAGTGAATGCCACTGAAGAGGTGCTGAAAATACGTTCATTTAGTTGAAGCATGGCCAAACAGGGAAACCCAATTCTACTGCTGTTACAGTGCATTTTTGATTATTTTAACATGTTGATTGTTAGATTTTGGATTATCGTCACGGCTCATGTTTATGAGCATCAGGTCGATAAATGTACTCATTTGTTCAGCTAACCACTGTCATGTTGACTGTTTCCAGATTCTGAAAGGGGTGGTTGTGAATCCACAGGCTGAATAATCTAACTTTGTTGCTGCGTTACTTTGCATGGTAAATTATGTTATTTATTTTGAAGTGATGGAAAGTAATTTCA
>NW_025124090.1:0-1078 GCF_004010195.1 Chiloscyllium plagiosum | reverse complement strand
TGTGTGTATATACCAGTGAGTGTGTGTGTATATTCCGGTGAGTGTGTGTATATACCGGGGAGTGTGTGTGTATATACCAGTGAGTGTGTGTGTTTATACCAGTGAGTGTGTGTATATATACCAGTGAGTGTGTGTGTACATACCAGTGAGTGTGTGTGTGTATATATCAGTGAGTGCGTGAGTATATGCCAGTGAGTGTGTGTGTATATATCGGTGAGTGCGTGACTTTCTACCGGTGAGTGCGTGAGTATATACCGGTGAGTGTGTGTCTATATACCAGTGAGTGTGTGTGTATATACCGGGGAGTGTGTGTGTATATACCGATGAGTGTGTGTGTATATACCAGTGAGTGTGTGAGTATATTCCAGTGAGTGTGTGTGTCTATACCAGTGACTGTGTGTTTATATACCGGGGAGTGCGTGTGTATATACCAGTGAGTGTGTGTGTATATACCAGTGAGTGTGTGTTTATATACCGGGGAGTGCGTGTGTATATGCCAGTGAGTGTGTGTGTATATACCGGGGAGTGTGTGTGTATATACCATTGAGTGTGTGAGTATAAAGCAGTGAGTGTGTGTGTATATACCAGTGAGTGCGTTAGTATATACCAGTGAGTGTGTGAGTATATACCAGTGAGTGTGTGTGTATATACCGGGGAGTGTGTGTATATACCGGTGAGTGTGTGTGTAAATACCAGTGAGTGCGTGAGTATATACCAGTGAGTGTGTGAGTATATACCGGGGAGTGTCTGTGTATATACCGGGGAGTGTGTGTGTACATACCAGTGAGTGCGTGAGTATATACCAGTGAGTGTGTGAGTATATACCAGTGAGTGTGTGTGTATATACCAGTGAGTGTGTGTGTATATACCGGGGAGTGTGTGTGTATATGCCAGTGAGTGTGTGTGTATATACCAGTGAGTGCGTGAGTATATACCAGTGAGGGTGTGTGTATATACCGGGGAGTGTGTGTGTATATACCAGTGAGTGTGTGTGTATATACCAGTGAGTCTGTGAGTATATACCAGTGAGTGTGTGAGTATATAGCAGTGAGTGTGTGTGTATATACCAGTGAGTGTG
>NW_025124089.1:0-1078 GCF_004010195.1 Chiloscyllium plagiosum | reverse complement strand
TGTTCTTTTATGTACAAAATGGTTTCATGGACAGAGATAACACAACCATAAAGACAGTGTCAAACTCATCAGATGAATAAAAATCAGACTCTGCATTTTTCAATAATTCTAGAAAATCCAATTGTCGTTTCAATTTATTTGGAATTTTAATGGAGATCGATCAGCATTAATTGACCTTGAGAGTTCCAGTCCAGTTTATGTTGGTCTGTCCAAGTGGCTGGTGGGAGGGAGTGCCAGCAGCGCATCTCATGTGCTGGGTTAGCTGGGAGTAAACATTACTGGTGGTGGATGGAGTGTCACACAAGCTGTCATGCTGTGGTGGACAGCTCGCAGGCAAACAGGAAAACTGACTCATTGTCAAAGTGAACATATCGGGTGGAATTTATTATTTTTTCTGAGAAATAGCAACCTTACAGATACAAATCTCTATGGTAATGAAGGGAAGTCTGTGTCTATGTTGTTGGTGTCCTTAAAATAATGATGTCAAACAGTTGGAATTATGTTATTACTTTGGAGGGACGATGCTTGCACTGAGCACGTGATTTATCCTGGATATATTAACAGATGGCTGAGCTGTCCTAGGTTGAGTAAGTGCTGATATTCCATGGGATGATGTTGATTTGTAAACTCGCCACTTACTGAGCACAGTTCGCCAGAACAAATCAACAAGTACCGTTGGTTGGTGTTTCAGAATGTATCAGAGCTTTCTTGGCAGCCACCACATAGAATCATGTATAAAGACAATGCTAATCGAATCTGCACCATCCAGTGCTGATGCTAGTGTTTTATACAGTTTGTGAGGTTACCTTCCTGAACCACCCTCCCAGGAAATGCATTCTAGACACAAATCGTTCTCTGGGTTCAAAACGGATTCCCCAAATCCTCTCTCAATATCTTCTCTCTCGCTCCACACATGTGTCCCTTGTTTTAGACCCTTTGACTAAGGGGAACAGCTGCTGTCTGTTCACTCTGCCCATACCTCTCATGCTCTTATACATCTCTGTCAGGTTCACCCCTCACCCTTCTCTGTTCCAAAAGCAAGACTAAACTATCTTCTTGGTTGGAGTTCTCTTTTGTC
>NW_025124088.1:0-1078 GCF_004010195.1 Chiloscyllium plagiosum | reverse complement strand
TTTTCTCTCTCTCTCTCTCTCTCACGCACACACACACAATGGGAGCACAGATCATTAAACCCCACACTGGGAACTTTAATAAGGTTGCTTGCAAGCTTTGTAAATCCCGTTGCAATTCTGTCTTCGATAGCAATTTAATTTGTGTCAAAATTTATAACGTCCCCTTTGAAAACCTGTTTAAAAATCGCAAAAAAATTAAACTTCAAGCAGCAAGTATGTCTTTAGAAACTATTACAACAGACAAACATATCTCCGTGTGCACATCGCTATCTATAGACTTTCCAATGTTTAACCGCATATCATTTTCGATTTGAGGGGTTTAATTCAACCTGCGTTAAATATAAATGCTTTTTTATTCCCGGTTTGAGCAGTTTAATCGAAAATTCTAAGTCTGTTAGTGGCAAAAATAAGATTTTAGCAGCAAAGATGCTAAAAATATATTTCTCAGCTTCTATACCATATAAACGTTCATATAGATATTTATTAACGTATGCAATATATGCATTTATATTTATGCATTTGTGTACAACCATATGCAATATATAAACATGTATAAGATGTGAATAAACCTAGATTGTATATAAATGTATATGTATACGAACACACATATTAGATAGGAATAGGTAATATATGTATCAACTTATATATAAGCATATCCTATGTGTGTTTGAATGTACACAATACATAAATGCAGAAAATATACGCTTATGCATACATAGGGTATGCCTACATATAAGTTGGCAAACATGTATTACATATCTCTATAATATTTGCGTTTAGATACAGTATATTCTATACAAACATGAAATACATTCAATATGCTATACACTTACATTTATATGATAATCATATGTTACATATCACACAGACGCATGCATTCTCTCTCTCTCTCTCACACACATTCCAACGTAAACAGCCGACTCTGGTATTTAAACTAATTGTCATTTATTTACAATCGAACATACGTGTTTTTTTTATATAACAACGCGAAAATAGTTCGGTTAAATACACGGTCGAATACACACGAGGAATTCACCGCGAGTGCCCTGAGGATTTGTGTAACGCTCAAGTTCTCAAA
>NW_025124087.1:0-1078 GCF_004010195.1 Chiloscyllium plagiosum | reverse complement strand
TTTCGAGTTGACAGGGTTTCTGAGGTAACTTCCAACAGCAAAAATCCTCAACTGAGGATCTGGGAAAATTTCACGGAGTATGGTCAGTCGGAGCAAAAGGAGCATAAGACAAAGGAGCAGCCATTAAGCCAGTTAGCCCATCGAATCTGCACTACCATTCAATCATCGCTGACACTTTTTTCTGACCCATTCTCCGACCTTCTCTTTGTAACCATTGATCCCCTGGATAATCAATACATATCTACCTCCTTCTTAAATATTATCAATGATCTGGCCCCACTGCCTTCTGTGGCAATAAATTTCAAAAATTGGCCATTCTCTGGTTAAAGACATTTCTCCTTATCACTGTTCTAAAGGGTGTTCCCTTTCATCTAAGGCTTAGCTCTCGGGTCCTCGTCCAATGGAAACATCTATCAATATCTACTCTATCCAGGTTATTCAGTATTTTGCATGCTTCCGTTGCAATTCTTTTCATTCTTCGAAACTTTATTGAGTATAGATCCAGACTCCTCAAACATTCCTCATACGATCAGCTTTTCATTCCTACGACCATTCTCGTGAATATCCTGTGAACACACTCCAGGGCCAGTGCATCCTTCCTGAGATACGCACTCAAAAGTACGCACAATACTCCAAATATGGTCTCACCAGAGCCGTATGCAACCAGTTTTATAATCAATTCCTCTCATAATAAATGTCATCAATAAAAAATGCTTTTGCACTCCTAATCATAGAAACATAGAACATAGAAAAACACAGCGCAGTACAGGCCCTTTGGCCCTGGATGTTGCCAAAAACTGCAAGCTTACCTTGAGAGAACCCTACACTAGAACTCCCAAATCCATTTGCACTTCAGATTTCTGAACTTTCTCCCAATTTAGAAAATAGACCATGCCGCTATTCTTTGTACCAAAGTTCACGACTTCACACTTTCCAACACTGGAATGCATTTGCCAATCTCTTTACATGTTGAAATCCTTCTTCAACCTCTCCGCCTCCTCAACACGACCTGTCCATTTTCCTATCTTTTCATCATCTGCAAACGTAGCCAGAATGCTTTCAATTCCCTCATCTAGAT
>NW_025124086.1:0-1078 GCF_004010195.1 Chiloscyllium plagiosum | reverse complement strand
ATCAACACATCGGATACTGACTGACCCCAATATCTCCACATCAGATGCTGACTGACCCCAATATCACCACTACAGATACTGACTGTCCCCGAATATCAACACATCGGATACTGACTGACCCCAATATCACCATATCAGATACTGACTGTCCCCGAATTTCAACACATCGGATACTGACTGTCCCCGAATATTACCACATCAGATACTGACTGTACCCGAATATCGACACATCGGATACTGACTGTCCCCAAATATCACCACTACAGATACTGACTGTCCCCCAATATCACCATATCAGATACTGACTGTCCCCGAATATCAACACATCGCATACTGACTGACCCCAATATCAACACATCAGATACTCACTGTCCCCGAATATCAACAAATCGGATACTGACTGACCCCAATATCGCCACATCAGATATTGACTGTCTCCAATATCACCACATCGGATACTGACTTACCCCAATATCACCACTACAGATACTGACTGTCCCCCAATATCACCATATCAGATACTGAATGTCCCCGAATTTCAACACATCGGATACTGACTGTCCCCGAATATTACCACATCAGATACTGACTGTACCCGAATATCGACACATCGGATACTGACTGTCCCCAAATATCACCACATTAGATACTGACTGTCCCCGAATATCAACACATCAAATACTGACTGTCCCCGAATATCACCACATTAGATACTGACGGTCCCCAAATATCAACACATTGGATACTGACTGTCCACGAATATCACCACATCAGATACTGACAGTCCCCGAATATCACCACATTAGATACTGACTGTTCCCAAATATCAACACATTGGATACTGACTGTCCCCCAATATCACCACATCAGATACTGACAGCTCCCGAATATCAACACATCGGATACTGACTGACCCCAATATCGCCACATCAGATATTGACTGTCTCCAATATCACCACATCGGATACTGACTTACCCCAATATCACCACTACAGATACTGACTGTCCCCCAATATCAACACATCGGATACTGACTGTCCCCGACTATTACCACATCAGATACTGACTGTCCCCGAAT
>NW_025124085.1:0-1078 GCF_004010195.1 Chiloscyllium plagiosum | reverse complement strand
AAATACGTAAGCTTCCTACCTGCAATTTTAGACGATTTAGGTGGAGTGTCGCATGGTTAAGTCTCAGGCCCTTATCTATTTAATAACTCAAACAAATAAATCAAGAATAATGTGTTTGAGCTTGTCGAGTACAAAGCTAGGCAGGAAAGCAGACTGTGAGGGGCACATAAAGTGGCTGCATCAATTTAGGCAGGTCATGAATCAGAGAAGTTAATTGTTGTTTTAAGTCTGTCCAAGAGAAAGGCTGCAGTAGTGAGTATAGTGGATTCTTTCTTGATGATATGTCTTTGGAGATAAGTCTATTGATTAAACTTAAAATATAAGCCATAACTATTCATTTAACCTGAGGCAATGTTTGCAGAGGAATAAGACGGTGTTATTTTCTGGGTCTGTAGATTGTGAAGGAGCAAAAATGGCCTTTGCAGCGATATGTACTACTTGTCAGATGTGGGAGTTTAAAGAGAGTTTAAGGGTTACTGCAGATTATATCCACCATAAATGCTGTTGGATGCACCCATTTCAAACAGATATGCTGTTTTGGAAAATGTAGGGGGTGATGGATTCTTAGGGGAACGTAGCACGAACAGCCAAGTTTCTGGTATTGAGATTGGCTGTAATGCAACGAGGGGTACGTCGGCTTCCAAGAGATCAATTGTGTTGGGGTTTTCTGTAGTCAGAGGTACAGACAGACATTTCTGTGGCCAGCAGAGAAAAAGCAGAATGGTGTGTTGTTTCCCTGGTGCTAGGATCAAGGATGTCTCAGAGAGGGTGCAGAATGTTCTCACGAGGGACAGTGGCCAGCAGGAGGTCATTGTCCACATCGAAACCAATGACATTGGAAGGGAAAAGGTTGAGATTCTGAAGGGACATTACAGAGAGTTAGGCAGGAATTTAAAAAGGAGGTCCTCGAGGGTAGTAATATCTGGATTACTCCCAGTGCTACGAGCTAGTGAGGGCAGGAATAGGAGGATAGAGAATAGAAGAAAAGAAGAATGCATGGCTGAGGAGCTGGTGTGTGGGAGAAGGATTCACATTTTTGGAGCAATGGAATCTCTTTTGGGGTAGAAGTGACCTGTAC
>NW_025124084.1:0-1078 GCF_004010195.1 Chiloscyllium plagiosum | reverse complement strand
GGGTAACATAGAGCAGCACGATGGCTCAGTGGTTAGTGCTGCTACCTCACAGCACCATGGACTCCATTTTGATTCCAGCGTCAGGCGACTGTCTGTGTGGACTTTGCACATTTTCCACATGTCTGCGTGGGTTTCCTACCGGCGCTCCGGTTTCCCCCCACATCCCAAGGATGTGCATGTCAGGTGACTCAGCCAAGATAAATTACCCATAGTGTTCACGGATATGTAGAGGTGACGCATGAGTCAGAGCAATTGGAGAGTAATAAGGTGGGGGAATGTGTATGGGTGGGATACTGTCTGCAGGGTTGATATGGAGGTGTTGGGCCAAATGGCTTGTTTCCACACTGCAGGGATTCTCTGAAAGTACCAGGAAGGAACTTCGGAGTGGACTTGGGACAGCTCGAAGGGGACATGAAAAATCATTGTTGGGAAGGATTAAGGAAAACCGTAAGGCAGTCTCCACTTAAGAGAGGAACAAGAGGATGGCCAGAGTGAGAGTAGGGCCTGTCAGAGATAATGGAGGGAACTTGTGCCTGAAGTCGGAGGAGGTAGGGAAGGACCTTAATGAATCCTGTGCCTCAGTTGTCACTGCTGAGAGGGACATTTGTGAGGACAGCCTGAAACAGGCTGATATACGTGAACAGGTTGATGTTAAGAATGAGGATATGCTGAGAATTTTGTAAAAGACAAGGACAGATAAGTCCGCAGAACAGATGGGATGTGCACAAAGTTACTGCATGAAGCGAGGGAAGAGATTGTTGCACTTTGGCGATGACCTTTGCACCCTCACCGTTCACTGGAGTTGGACCAGATGATTGGAGAGTTGCAAATTTTATTCCCATGTTCAGGAAATGGAATAGGGATCACAGACATGTCAGTCTTATGTCTGTGGTGTGCAGATTATTGGAGAGGACTACGAGACAGGATTTATGATTCCTGGGCAAACCATATTTTGATTACAGATAGGCAGCATGGTTGTGTAAGGGGCAGGTCATGCTTTGCAAATCTTATTGAATCTTTTGAGAATGTGACAAAACACCTTTTCGGCTCAATTCAGAAAGTACAGGGAAACCTGCCT
>NW_025124083.1:0-1078 GCF_004010195.1 Chiloscyllium plagiosum | reverse complement strand
GAGCCCAGCACAGAGGGGAGAGCAGGAGCCCAGCACAGAGGGGAGAGCAAGAGCCCAGCAGAGGAGAAAGAGCCCAGAACAAAGGACAGAGTAAGAGCCCCGCGCAGAGGAGCAAGAGCCCACCACAGAGGGGAGAGCAAGAGCCCAGCGCAGAGGAGAGAGCAAGAGCCCAGCGCAGAGAGGAGAGCAAGAGCCCAGCGCAGAGCAGAGAGCAAAAGCCCAGCGCAGAAGAGAGAGGAAGAGCCCAGCGCAGAGGGGAGAGCAAGAGCCCAGCACAGAGGAGAGAGCAAGAGCCCAGTGCAGAGGAGAGAGGAAGAGCCCAGCGCAGAGTGGAGAGCAAGAGCCCAGCGTAGAGGGGAGATAAAGAGCCTAACTCAGAGGAGCAAGAGCCTAGCGGAGAGGAGAGAGCAAAAGCCCAGCACAGAGGAGAGAGCAAGAGCCCAGCATAGAGGAGAGAGGAAGAGCCCAGCGCAGAGAAGAGAGCAAGCCCAGCATAGAGGGGAGAGCAAGAGCCCAGCGCATAGAGGGGAGAGCAAGCCCAGCGCAGAGGAGAGAACAAGAGCCCAGTGCAGAGGGGAGAGCAAGAGCCCAGCGCAGAGAAGAGAGCAAGCCCAGCATAGAGGGGAGAGCAAGAGCCCAGCGCATAGAGGGGAGAGCAAGAGCCCAGCGCAGAGGAGAGAACAAGAGCACATCGAAGAAGGGAGAGCAAGAGCACAGCGCAGAGGAGAGAACAAGAGCACAGCGCAGTGAGGAGATCAAGGGCCCAGTGCAGAGGGGAGAGGAAGGGCCAAGCGCAGAGGAGAGAACAAGAGCCCAGTGCAGAGGGGAGAGCAAGAGCCCAGCGCAGAGGGGAGAGCAAGCTCAATGCAGAGGGGAGATCGAGCCCTGCGCAGAGGGAGGGGAGAGAGCAAGCGCCCAGCGCAGCGGCGCGAGCAAGAGACCACCGCAGAGGAAAGAGCAAGAGCCCAGCGCAGAGGAGAGAGCAAGAGCCCAGCACAGAGGAGAGAGCGAGCGGCTAGAGGAGAGAGCGAGCGGCTAGCGCAGTGGAGAGAGCAAGAGCCCAGCGCAGAGGAGAGAG
>NW_025124082.1:0-1078 GCF_004010195.1 Chiloscyllium plagiosum | reverse complement strand
TTTGCAGACAGAGGAAAGCAAGGCTTGATGTGTGACAGAGATAGAAGAGCAAGGCTGGATTTGTGACAGAGAGAGGAAAGCAAGGCTCTAGATGTTAAAGAGATCGGAAGGCAAGGCTGGAGATGTAACAAAGAGAGAGGAAAGCAATGCTGGAGACGTTACACACATAGTAGAGCAAGGTTGCAGATGTAACAGAGATAGGACAGCTAGGCTGGAGATGTTACAGAGAGAAGAACGCATTGCAGAGGTGGCTACAGAGGCAGTATGGAGATGTTACAGGGTCCGGAATGTAATGCCTGAGGCGTTACAGGGAGAGGAAAGCAAGCCTGGAGGTGTTATAGAGACAGGAAACCATCTGAAGATGGTACAGAGATAGGAACGCAAGGCTCTAGATGTTACAGAGATGGAATGCAAGGCTGGACAGGAAACGAAGATAGGAATGCAAGGCTGGAGATGTTACAGAGATCGGAAAGCTAGGCTGGGGATGTTACAGAGAGGGGAAAGCAAGTCTGGAGATGTCACTGGGAGAGGAAAGCAAGGCCCAAGATGCTACAGAGATAGGAAAGCAATGTTGGAGATGTTACAGCGCTCGGGACCTAAGGCTGGAGACGTTACAGGTAGAGGAACCTAAGGCTGGAGACATTACAATGATAGGAAAGCAAGGCTGGAGATGTGACAGAGATTGGAAACCAAGGTTGGAGATGTTACAGCTGGAGGAGAGCAACGCTGGCGAATGTACAGAGATAGGAATGCAAGGCTGGAAATATTAGGGAGACAGGAAAGCAAGGCTAGAGATGATACAGAGATACGAAAATATGTCTCGAGTTGTCTCAGAGATAGGAAAGCAAGTCTGGAGATGTTACACAGATAGGAAAGCAAGGCTGGAGATGTTACCGAGATAGGAAAGCAGGGCTGGAGATGTTCCAGATAGGGGAAAGCAAGTCTGGAGATGTTACAGAGACAGGAAATCAAGGTTGCAGATGTTACAGAGTTAGGAAAGAAAGGCTGGAGTTGTTACAGAGACAGGAAAGCATGAACGGAGATGTTACATAGATAGGAAAGCAAGTCTTGTAATGTT